>NW_027368966.1:0-46054 GCF_046119375.1 Phyllobates terribilis | reverse complement strand
AGTTGCGCCTATGCTTCTGCGGCCCTGCGTGGTCGCGTCCCTGTGTGCGCGACTCTTGGCTTAGTACCCTTGGCAGTCTTCTCCTCGAATGTTCGTAATCCTTCTATTTAACGCCTTTGTTTCTCTTGGTCAGGATCACGGTAATACGCGTAATAAATATGTCAAATCACCCGTAATTGATGCTAACGACCACTCGCTACACTTTACTGAACTCTGCCTATCAGGGTGATATCTCGTAAAAATCCACTCCGTACCATGACACTTCTTCAAAAGCACATTGATTATTCTATTGCAAAAATGTGTGCCCTTATCACTCACAATCGTATTAGGAATCCCAAATCTAGAAAATATACAAGACTTCAAGAAATCAGCCACCACCTTATCATTGTCACTTCGCATGGCTTTAGCTTTGACCCACTTGGAGACATAGTCCACCGTGAGTAAAATGTAGATATTACCTCTGTAATTATTGAAAGCACCCATAAAATCAATCCGCCAAATGTCAAAGATCTTGCAGAAAATCATGGATGCTTGTGGAATTTCTTGCCTCCCGTTCATATTCCCGACCCTTTGGCACCTGTATCAGAACTGACAAAAACATTCGCATCACGAAAGAGAGTTGGCAATCAAAATCCTGCCTCAAGCACTTCACTAGCCATGCGTTTTGATCCAAAATGAACCCCACATGCACAATCATGAAAAAATTAGAAGATTAAAGACACATCATTCTCTCTAATGCATCAGGGCACTGCCTGCTCAGCTCCAAGCTTCCACAAATATGGATCATCCCACACAAAATGTTTTGCCTAACTGCACAACCTATCTTTTGTAGCTTCATTTTATGTGTGTGGGAACGCGTCCGTGGTGAGATAATTTACCAAATTAGCATACCACGGCTCGACGTGATCAAGGCGTAACAGACACTCATGAAGGAAGGCAATGTGGATTTGTGTCTGTGGGTCATTCTCCTCATGGACAAGTCTACTAAGGTGGCATCTTTCTTCACGATCAAATAACCGAATGCTGCATGGTCAGTATAAATTATCACCTTGGTACCTAGGAGAAACTGCCGGAACTTTTCTAGCGCAAACATCACAACAAGAAATTCCTTCTTTGTTGTAGTGTAATTTCTCTTGGCATCATTCAGTATAGTAGAAGCATACTAAATGACATGTGAGACGTGCACCTCTTTATGGCCCAAGATCATGCCCACTTCATAGTCGCTAGCATCTTATATAAGCTCAAAGGGTTTAGTCCAATCAAGATCTTGGATAATAGGTGCACTTGTGAGGCGAACTTTCAAGTCATCGAAAGCCACCATGCAAGCATCATTAAACTCGTACATAACGTCCTTTTTTAGCAGCTCACACAAGGGTGAGAAATCTTAGGGAATTCCTTAATAAACATGTGATAAAATCATGCATGGATTAAGAAAGGACGCACTTCACGCAAATTAGTAGGATAACAAAAAGTTTGAATTACATCAACCTTTTCCTATCGACCTCAATACCCTTTTCAGAGACTATATGACCCAAAACCATACAAGTGTTGAAGGCATGAATCAAAATTATCTCCATGTACAGTAAAATCATCCATGAACACATCTATAAAAAGTTAATATATTCATAGATAAAGCTCACAATAAAACGTTGAAATGTACCTAGGGCATTGCATAGCTCAAATGGCATCCGGCGACAGACACATGTACAAAAAGAACACGTGAATGTCATCTTGGGTTGATCCTCAAGGGAAATGGATATTTGGAAATAGCAAGAATATCCATCAAGGAAACAAAAGTACGCTCGTCTTGCCAATCTTTCCACCATCTCACCAATGAAGGGGAGGGGAAAGTGGTCCTTTCTCATTATCGCGTTCATCTTACGGTAATCAATGCAGACTCTGTAGGTTGTATAAGGTCGAGTAAAAAACTTATCACTATTAGGATTCTCCACTATCTAAATTCTACCCTTCTTTGGCACCACATGCGTCAGACTGACCCTCTTACTGTCAGAGATCGGATAGATCATCCCTTCTTGTATGAGTTTTAGTACCTCCTTCTTTAACATCTCCATCATAGGCGGGTTCAGGAGCCTTTGAAGCTGCCTCACTGGCTTCACCTCACCTTCCAGCAAAATGCGGTGACTACAAGTAGTAGGGATAATTCCCCGGATGTCAGCAGTAGTCCAACCAATTGCGAACTTGTGCTTCTTTAGCATATTTGTTAACCTTTCCTCCTGATCTTGGATGAACTTACTCAAAATAATAATTGGTAGACTCTCATTATCTCCCAAGAACACATATTTCAAATGGTTTGGAAGGGTTTTCAATTCAACCACTGGTTCCTGCACAATAGATGGTAAAAGATTTCACTTTGAAGGGGTAGTGGTATCACATTATTACTATTTAAATGGTATGGTGGTTTTTACTTAGTATCAATCTCCATTACTGATCCCTGCATGTTAGCTGATAGAGAGAAATCTAGACTAGAATCTATAGGAAGAGATTTCATGCCATGTAGTCTATCATCATCAAACACATCTTGTACAATAAGCTCTATCAAATCTATAACATAAGGAAACTGGCCACCATAAGAATGTTTCATAGCCTCATAGATATTAAATTGAATCATATGTCCATCAAATTCCATGGTTAGAGCACCTCTAGTAACATTTATAGCACACGCAATTTTCAAGAATGATCTGCCTAACAGAATAGGGACTGAACTCTTATCATGCCCCATAGTTAAGACATCAAAATCAAAGAGAAAGTAAGTTCACCAACATTGACAAGAACATATTTAACTACCCTTAATGGTTTCACACAAGAACTGTCAGCAATCTATATAGGTATATGTGACTAAGCTAAAGGTCCTAAGTTTAAGTTTTTATACAGAGAAGCAAGCATCACACCAAATTAAGCACGGGTTTCCTTAGTTTATCTCCACCTATAGAAATAGGAATAGTGAACATACAAGGGTCTTCACACATTTGGGGCAGGAGACTCTGGAATACCGCTGAGACTTGTTCATTCACCTTCACCTTCTTCTTGTTGTTCTGCTACCGTACCCTCTTGTTGGTGCATGACTGATTCAAGAACTTGGCATACAGTGTCACCACTTTAATTAGATTGAAGAGAGGGATATGACTTCCATATTAAGGAAACTCTCAAAGATATATTTCTTGTGCTTCAATGGTTGAGTACGGTCGAGAGAGAATGAAAATAGGGCAACACGTTTTTACTTCTCAAGCCAATTCTCATCATTTGGAGTTTAATCCTTGTTTGGCTTGAATCGGGATTTTGGTTGGTGCCTATTTGTGAGGGGCGGTCACTGCCGAGAGCACCATCTTTCTCTAATGATGGATTTAATGATCGACATGTGGCTCTATTGGAGGGGCGGTCATCGGGTGGTGTTTTATTTCCATTGAGGCGGGCGCCAGAGTCATTCCGGCGGTCGTTGTTTCTTGTGCCTTTTTCTAGTAGCAAATTGAGACAAGATCCATTGTGAGATGGTTAGCCTCCTCGTGCACACTGTATTCTTCCTCTTCGAGGATCTCATTTCGGCGGGCACCACCTTCAGTTTGACAGTCGCCGCCGGTTGGAATTGGACAATTTTCATTCGATTCATCTTCATCTAGATCGACCACCTCCTTGCTAACCAAATTCCTTCGACTTCAAATGGCGATGTTGTTTACATCTTTCCTTCTTTCACTCATCCAGCTTCTAATTACGGTATCGACATTGCTTAACTTATCATTAAGCATAGTAAAACTTTTTCTAAGCTTCCCATTTTTGTATCAATCCCATTCGTTGTGACTAAATTATATATCATCTAACCCAAGAATGAGTTTCCTTCTTGATGAGCTTGCAAAATACCCTTTAACACGTCAATAAGCACTTGTGCAGTAGGAGGATCAGGGATATACACCGGTTTATTCTCAACTGAACTCGCATTTGCTAAATTTAGAGGACACGGTTCAGCCGAATGAGTTGCGATATGACAAACATCACAACATAGTACTTGTTGTATTGGTTTGTTCCCTCTCTTAAGAAGACGCACCCTTCTTTAGCACTTCTTTTTGGTTTGAATCACGCTCGTTGAATTGGTTATTGGTCTCTGAATCCTCCGAGTTGTACTGCCTTGAAGCCTCATTTAGATGTGTGATTAATTTTCATAGCCTCCTCATGAGTTTTCATCATGATATTTCCACCACAAGACGAATTCATCAATAGACGGTCATAATCACATAGTCCACCCTGGGGTTATAGAATTAACTCATGCTCAACACATCCATGTAAGGGACAACTACATAGAAGCTTATTGAATTGCTCAAAGTAAGTATAAAGTGGTTTGTGGACCTTTTGTTGAATATTACAAATCATGTTCTTTAGTGCGCTTGGTATTGTCACGGGAAAAATACTTTTCCAGGAACAACTTCATCAATGCTACCCAGGTGGTAGCAGTTCTTGGCAGAAGTGTTCGGTACTAGTCCTTCGCTGCATCTTTCAAGGAGAAAGAGAAGAGTTAGACAATCATCTGATTGATCGGAACACCATGAGGTTGGGTTACTATGCACACCTCTAAGTACTCATCCAAGTGTTGGATGGAAATCTCGTGTTGTTCCGTTAATTTTTTGGAGTAAACCGATTACTCCTGGCTTTATTTTGAACATGATCCCATTAGCTAGGTTGAGGAACATCGCACCATGCCGCTCGGGATCCGAGGTAGGAGAGATCAAGGACTTGATAGTAAGATTAGACATTACAAGTCCTAGATAATTAGTATGAATCCATAAAAAATAAAGACACCCTACAACTATTAGTATCAAAGGTGCGAGTCTTCAGATAGACTCACACCAAGATTAACGCAAAATTTAATCACAAGCAAATTATTGCCTCCCCAAAAACGCTGGCAATTTGATAACTGTTAGTTCAATTGGTCATTTATAGGCGGATAAACCCTTGCTATGCAAAATAAGAGATTCAAAATCTCAATTATCCGATTATCCAAAGCCAACCCAAAGGTAGTTCAGTGGAGGCATGTGTCAACCACAAAGAGGTATAAAACTTATGATTAACTGCCAAATCAATCTTAGAAAATAATTCAAGGGGGATTTTGTTCATGACTATATTAACTCCAACCAAGAACTAACAAAACAAGGGAGTATTACTATGAGGAAAAAGACACCTAATTAGATACTATCCATTCCTAGTTGACAAGTTGGTCATTGTAGTTCGATTCAATATCAGATATGCAATGTGTTCCTACTTCTATACGAAACAAACTAAGACCTCAAACAAAGCATAATAGTTCTTTCGAAATAGTAAACCATGATAAACACAAGTTATTCAAACTACCAGAATTATTAAACAAGAAGCTTCAGGATATGGGAATGAGCGACTAGCCATATATATCAATTCACTACACATATAATCAGCACAAACAGATACTAATAAGTTATTCTTGCTTCAAAGGCATAGAAAGTAGCAAACGGTGCAGTCTATCTTAGCAAAGGGATTCAATCAACACAAACCCTAGATGGACAAACTACGAAATATGCAAATTAATCCTAATCAAATCATTCAAGAGAATATATAACACAACTACAATAGATATAGAGAAGAAAAACTCACAACTGTAAGTCAAATAAGAACTTTAAGATCCAACTAAGCATAAAAGCTCTTAGTTCATGTTCATATATCTGCAACGTGGAAAACTCAGACTTCAAAAAGAATGAAGTTGGGAGAGGAAGAGAGAGAGAATAAGAAGGGTGAAGAAGAACCCTAAGATTAATTTTCCGCTTTTATACCTAACCTATCTCCTAAAAAAACCCATGAAAATCTACCAAAACCAGCCCAAAAAATAATTAAAAACAATTACAAAACGAACTCTTGGATGAATAACAAACTCAAATATACTGGCGCCAAAGCGGCTTTGACTTCCACTGATAACCATGTATCACAATTCAACTCCAAGAACGAAGGTGGGTGCCGAAGTTACCAAGGCAAGCGCCGCCGCAAGCAGACTTTCCCTCGACCCTTCACTTGAACTTCAGGCTTTGGTCTCGATCTGTCCTTGACTCCTCAAGCCTTCCAAAACCTTCTAATCCACTTGGTCTTGCAGACTTCATGGAAATCCATCAATGTGCCAGAATGTGAATTAATACAGCTCAAATCTCACCAAAATACCGTCTAATTTTTGCACCACAGACGCGTCGTAAATGTGACTATAAATTATTGTAACATATTCGTATTTCCCTTTACCATGATGAAAGGGTTGAGCCCGTTTTTGTTTTTCAAAGTCAATTTTCTGCACATTGTTTCTCTTAGTTTGGTTCAGATAGATTTTTATAGGATTATTCCCATGGAACCAAGCCTCTTTCCATTTGGGTTGTACTTCCAGTATCTTAATCTTTTCTTCCAAGAACTTATTCTAGGTACGACAAGTTTTGTAGAAAACACGTGTATTTGATCAACTATTGTTCACTGTCACTAAAGTTCATTAAGCCTTACTTGCGCTTAACAAGAATTCAATTGCGCTTTGAAGACTTGAGATGCGCATAACCTATGAAGAACTATTAGTAATGAGCTTACTAAAGTCATTAAGTGCGGAAGAGGTTAGACAGACAATTGAGCGCGCTTTAAGTTGTTAAAGCGCACTTATATTTGCACACACAAGAATTTCCAAACGGTGAGAACCCTAAGTCACTAGCTGACTCGGGATAAAACTCACCACTACACTTGTATTGATTAAGAAAAGGATTACAATCTCTCACTTCAACACTTTGAAGCTCACTCGTAAACTCTATCTTTACAATACTTGGAATTTAGCTCTGAAGAACAAATGAAGGCACTCTCAACACTCTCTGATTACAAACCAGTATATCTCTTAAGCTCCCTCTAGCTTCCTATATTCTCTCTGTTTGTAATTCCTAGAGTGAATGCAACAGTACTCTATTTATACACAACCCTTAAGCTAAACCTCTAACTTAATTCGTGTAACAAACAAAGACTAAGCACAATGCCACCTCATCAATCCGTGTGCCTTGATCACTTCACCAAAATTAATCAACGGCCTGGAGTGATTTGGTTTTGTTCTTCATGTGTTGATCCACGCCACATAAGCAATCCGTGTGCTTTTAGCTCTAACAAACTCCAGCCACGCTGGCGATCCCTGGAGTAGCATCCCAAAGAGTGAGTAAGTTCTTCTTGCTCCTTCCTGTGCACGCAACTTGCACTCTCCCGCTTTACCAACCTTCTTAGCGTGTTGACGTTGTTCTTCTGCGCTCTGGCACACCCTAAGCTTTGGTGGAACCTCGTGGTCAACCTTCTTCTTCTTCATTCAAGCGCGTCTCTACGCCCTTGAAGCTCGATCACTCTCACTTCTTGGTCTTGAATGGATTTATTAAACACCGTTTGCGAAACTTACTTTCTCCACTTGGTGTTAAGCGCGACTGAGACCAGTCAAGCGCATCTCTAAGTGACTTAAGCGCATCCTTAAAGATATGACAATAACTTGGAAGGCTTAAAAACACTAAGAGATTAAACATATTAGTTTTTTTCATCAAAACAAAGAGAAATAGATTAAGCTTTAATGAGACGATTAAAGCTCAACTAATAAGTTTTAAGTTCCTTTTCTAAGATTTCATTTTTTTCTTAGTTAACTCCCCAGTCAATTTCTCAAAGACATTGTTAAGTTGTTGATCCGATCCATTTTGATATCTTAAACCAGGTGTAGCCTTGACAAATATTGTTTGATTGACCGTATTTTCATTTATAGATTTAGTAAGGTTATCAAGCTTAGAAATAATAAGGGAAAATTATTTCCTATGATAGTGTCAACTAATGGGCAGTCTTTATTATTAGGTTGATTCTTACCATTACACTTCTCACAAGTTTGGTCACAAGAGACATTTTGTTTTAAATAAGTTTTCCTACGAGAGCCTCATTTTCATTTTGAAAGATGTATAACTCATTTTCATATTCAATAACCTATTTTTCAAGAAAAGTTTTTTTTTCCATGCAATCCTTTAATGATTTTAATCAAGTCAACAATTGAATAGTGAGAGAATCTGGAAGTTCATACCTTGCCAGACTCATAACTAGAGTCATTCTTTTCCATTAGACACCTCTTGCCAAGACCTTCTCCAAGATCAGAATCCTAGTTTGTTGAATATCCCTAGACGGAGACAAAAGCTTTCTTTTTCTCAGCTTCAACTTCTTTATTGGGGAAATCCTTAAGGACGTGTCCCTTCTCTTAAAAATGGTAGCATTTTTACTCCTTGAAGTCATTCTTCTGATATCCTTCCTTTTGAGAAGAGAACACTATGGAGTCCATTCCCTTTAAAAATGTCTTACCATTTTTCCCATCATAGCTACCTTGTCATCATCATCGTGCTCACAACCTCTTCATTTTTCTGCAGTACCTTGGTAAGTTTCAAGGTGACAACTTCCTAATGAGTTGTTGAACAGGGAGTTCTTTTTTGTACTTTGTCATCAGCATTATTCCTTTCGTCATCTCAAACTTTGAGTTGACGTAAGGAGGCTATCCCACAAGGAGAAGGATTTTATGCAATAACAAGAAAAGGGGGTCTTTTATTGATTCTTTAGATTTTATTTCACTAGTTGTTCTTCTTTTCTAATCCATTTACAATACCCATTCCAGTTTAAATTATTGTATTCTTTGTACCTATTCACGTTAATTTTTATGTTGTCCTATCAACTGAAATACTCATATGTGTTCTACATTCGCTTACCATATCCATGTAAAATGCATTTGATACCCAGGATAGGCATAGTTAGAATGAGCCGTCACTAGGAGTCTACAAATCTTATTCCTTCAAACAAGCTAAGTGCACCATCGTCTATGAATCTCAATAACTAAAACGGGCCTATAGGCGTGTCTATGAATTTTGACTATGTGGATTGCTTCCTCGTAGGGAGGGAAAAACCGTTATTCAGGAAAATCTTTATTCCTAATTTATACTAATTTTAAAAAGATAATCAAATACAAAGAAATATCTAAAGTAACATAAAATCCTAACTGGTTAAATCTATCTTCGAAGGTGAATCAAAGATATCTCGGCATATCTTGTATCTTCTCTAGACTCGGAGCACGACGAGTAAGGAACGGGGCGCGATGATTGAACCTAGTATGATCTTCCTTCTCCGTTAAAAAATATCATTCCATCACATGGGAAAAGGTTGTGCTAGGCTGGGTTGTGGGGCGCGGTGTAAAAGGCACGCGTCGCGGCTACCTGTCTGTCAACTTTTCACTCTTGGTAGCTACACTTGTCTTAGATATGTTTGAAAGACCTCCATTCGGTAGCTTCAACGAATGTTTAACTCTAATCCTCTGTAAATGTGTGTAGAAACTCTCAAATAGCTAATTTTCCCATCTCTGACTCGGGTGATCACAACTCTACTAATATAGCTCATAACTCCTCCAATTGTGTGCTAAGTCCCGTGAACTGAACCATCGCAATTGGATCATGTCAGTGAACTATAGTCTAACATATGTTGGATCACCTTCGGTGTTAGAAGGTTATTCTGATGCAAGTTAGATTACTAATGAAGAAGATCACTCTTCTAATGGTGGATGGGTATTCCTCCTTGGTGGAGGTGCTTTCTCATGGGATTCAAAGAAGCAAACTTGCATAACTAGTTTCAATATGGAACCTGAATTTGTTGCGTTAGTCGCTGCCAGTAAGGAAGCAGAATTGCTAAAGGATTCTATTCTATGAAATTTCCTTATGGGAAAAACCGATTTCACCAATTTTAATCCATTGTGATACCGTTGCAACATTGACTAAGACTTACAAATGGGAAGTCACGTCATTTAGGCGTGAGGCATAGTGAGATAAGAGAGCTCATTTCACATGGGGTTATTTTCGTGGATTTTGTTAGCACTCAATAAAATTTGGATGATCACTTGACTACGGAATTGGCAAGGGACTTGGTTTCCAAGTCTTATAATTGTATGGGATTAAGACCACTTAAATCCTTTAGTGGTGGGTTATCCAATTCCTTCCTAATTAACATTATGAATGAATTCAATGTGGAAATCTCACACCTAGAAATTAGAGAGCACAAAGGTATTCTAACTCTGCTACACTCAGTACCTACATGAAGGAGGTTGATGTAATAGTTCATTTGAAAATGTGCAAGTTGTTGGTTCATGATTAAGGACATTGTTTCCTAAAGGATCTACTTGTGTAAGCGTGAAATTTAGCTGTTTCTTGAAGCTTGGGTTGGCTTCACATACACTTATGAATGGATAAGGACTCACGGCCCTTAAGAGAGTCAAGTAATACTTTTGAGTTGTAAAGTAAGTTTGTGTGTGTATTATCTTTATGTACTCAAAGGGGTTGATTGGTTTAATCCTTAGTAACACCATGATTCTAGAGTGCTTGTAAAGTATAATTACACTAAGTGGAAATTCAATCTCTGTGACACTTTAATTTATGCATGAGCTTGGTGCTAGTATCTCGCTAATTTTGCGAATCAAGGATTCAATTAAAATGGGGGAGGATTATTGGTGATTTTATTGAAATTATCGTCCATTTAGTGTGATTGAGATTCATGTAAATCAAGGGAATTTCCTTCATAGAAACTCAAGTAAGGAGGTGTGTAATTCAAGCTTGAGTAGGTGACGGTGAATTTAGGAGGGGACTAAATTGGTAGAAGTAAAGGATAAGTCCCTACAATGGAACTTACCAAGGTATGGACAAGGTACAGATAGAGTAAGTCTGAAGGGACTGTGGAATGGGAACTGACATCATGTGTGAAAGAAATCTTTACCTAGAAATTTCTTTGGACCAAAATGACGGTTAGAAACAGTTATTAGCTTAAGCACATGTTGGAATCTACTTAATAATCATGGATAATCAATTAATTATCAATTAACTGATGGAGAACGTGGATAGACGTTGATAGCCGTCATTGATATTGTAACCTCTAGGTAACTGTTGTTTCTACCTCCTCTCATCTAATTTTCAAGCACTCACTTGCCTATATAAATGCTCGGAGATCCTTGGTGTTAAGGTTAATGTTCAATTTACTCTCGAACCAATTGATTAGCCAAAGTTAAAGTCCATCAAACACAAATCTATCACTGAGTTCTCGATCTAAAGCCAACACGAGATCTTGTAGATTTTTCTTATCTCACTTTAGATTTTGCAGATTCCCTAGGGCTTATAAGGGGCAAAATAATAATTTCGGAAAGTGTTCATCATGATTCAAATCTTTTCCCAGTACATCACCATTGATTAATTCCCTTGAGCATCCTTTCTCAACAAATTTCCTAAGGAACTCCCAGTGAGGCTACCTTGAAAATAGAGGATCCCCAACACCTACAACGACGATAGGATCGGAATGGTTGGTTGATGGTGTGCACTGTGGAGGTTGATGGGTTGTTGAAGGTGGCGAATATGAACCAAAATCGAGGAAAGAAAGAACGCTCCTGAAAGTCTAAATAAGTCATTTTACTTTTTTATACCTAAAATTTTAAGAGTAAAATGTACTTTTCCATATTTTCGACGTCTGAAATAACAAAATAGTAAAATGGATGGTTAATTGTTAATGGAGATTGAATTATGGGTTGTTAATTAGAAATAGGTTAATAACGGGTGGTTACATGCAAATTTTGACAAATAGCATCCTACAAAACACCCTATAAATATACATAAATAGGTAATTTTGATAATATTTATATAATATTGAGAATCAATAAATGATAGTCTCATAAATAATACAAAATATCTTGTATAAATTTGGATATTTAAATAGGAAAATAGTCAAGGCTATATATATTTTTTAAATAAAAATATAACTAAAAATCTTTCTTTTTAATACGTGTCATAATTTTATCAGGATTAATAAAGGACGTCATATATCTACTTTTAACATAAGACATTCACTTCATTATATTTTCATTTTAAATTAGTAATATAGAGAGAGAAATTATTAATTACCTTATTTTTTATGTTATGGGTTTGGGCTTTGGCCCAATATGTAGCACGGACATTGACATGGTTACGAGGACACTAATATAGCAGGATATGAGGACACAACAAATCCAAAATGTAAAAAAATACAACGTGATAGGACTCGACATAATAAACTATATATTTTTTAAAAGATATTACTAAAATAGTATATTAAACTTAATTGGTGAGAAAAAGATGATATTTCTTTATAGAAAAATAATTTATAGCAAAAACTAACCCATATTTAAGTCATTGCACGGAGGCGCTTGTAACATTAAATCACGTCTTCACTAGTAGAATAATGGCCTTTAACACGGTTCTTTTACAAAGACTACATTGGTTGTGAACGTGGTAAATATGGAGGGGTTAATTTGTTTACCACGGTCAATTATTTACCATGGTTCTTGTAATTACCACGATTTGATAGCCGAGGGATTTAAGTACATGTGGTAAACATGCAATGTCGAATTTTTGCAGTAAAATATTTATAACCGTGGTGAATAAGTGACCGTGATTTTTTCAAGTTACTGTGATAATTTCATTTGATCGAAGTAATTTGGCAGGATGACATTTTCGACTGAACCGTAGTAAAATCATTAAAACTGTGATAAATATGTGATCCAGTTAAACTGATTATCATAGTTGTGGATTACTAATGGACCAATGTAATTAATTTTTAAAGTATCCAATATCGTATATTTATATGGATAACTATATATGGACGTCAATTGTAAATGCAAACTATAATTGTCGTATTGAAATACATATCAAATAAAAATACCAAAAAGTACTATATAAAAATTTATGTACATATATAACTCTAAATAGTGAGTTTTGATAATGAACATAAACTTGAAAAGCGTAATTCAATTTGTTATACTAAGTAATTCAAAATATTTAAATTGATAAAGTTTATAGTGTGTAGATTATATTTCACCAAAATTTAGTAAATCAAGCCGAATAAAGTGGTTGGATGGTTTAGTAATTTGATGGTATTAGAGGGAGGCTGGACGACGGTGATATATGGAAAAAATATGAGAAAACGTATTAGAAAAGTACAAAACAAATGAGTCGTCCTAGTTAGGGTTACAACTACAAAAAAAATGTATTTTTATTTACAAATTTTTATATTAAAATGTGTCCAAGTGTATTCAAGGTGTATCTGAGATATGTCTGAGGTGGTTTTATTGACCGTGTCTAAAACATGCCCAAGCGAGTTCAGGTATGTCCAAGTATGCCCGCGGTCCAACATCTTCCGAACACGAACACACTCCTCTTCTAGGCGTGTTTGTATTTCAAAATTGGCCCTCTTTTCTATTTTACTTTTTTTTTCTTGTTTTTAGGCTTTAATTTTGCTTCGTTTTTTTAATTTATTTATCAAACTAAACTGTTAATATCCATGCACTGCACATATCTTTTTATATGTTTGCTGGATTGTATATGCGAATTTTTCATATAATATGTGTTCAGTCTACGTGCCATGTGGCATAATATTGAGATACACTCGTATCACCTTGGTGTATATAAAACATCTTTTTCCTCAATTTCCTTTATGCAGTTTGTCTATCAGACTTGTTAGATAGTAAACCTAAATCGGTCTAATAGGTTAATTATTTAGCTCAACAATGTGGTATTTGGCTTGAATGTATGAGGACTCAAGTATGTATATTTGTTATTTTTATGCAAACTGTATATCCTTTGATAGGGATCTTAATGTAAATGTGAAGATACCATTTATCCTAATTAGGTTGTATTACTTCATAATTAAGATCTGACATTAACTATTATAATGATACTTATATTATTACGTACAGCGGATCATATATAACTTTAACAAAAAAAATGTAAGAAGTAACTTATGTGGAATTATTTGTATATTGAAGTTGGTAATAGTATATTTTCTAATGTAGGAAGGTTTCTTGCATGTATCGAGGACAAAGTCGCCTTACGAAAAGGTGTATCAGGGTTATTGCAGATTTGGTATTCGGTATCAGGATGACAATTATTATACTTTTGGGGAAAGGGAATCGTCTACTTTCAAACTCACTGCTATGCGATGACCTATAAGATTTTTACACAGTTTGAGCTCGTATCCGATCTCAAAACAACATTTTAGTATTTCATTGTATTTTATGTTATTTCAGATTTATGCTATTTTCAACCTTTAGACTTTGAGTTCGTTGATCATTTAAGGGTATTTAAGACTTTTATAGTTTTCATACATTATCTTATATTCCATCAAAATTCTAAGAATTTTTATGTTTTTTTCTGATGTGTGGAGAATACAAAGGGTTATCATGATCACATTGTTTGTAGTTATTACTTGGCTATGGAATGTGAAGGCGTATTGACGAGTCATAAAATATGTGTCGTTATGCTCGGTCAAAGTAATTTTTCTAACTAGCTACTCTATAATAGTAAAGAGGCAAGCAAGGGTCGAATCTCACAGGTAGTCAGTTTATCGATTCTTGTGTATTTAATGTGATCAATTCTAAAGTAACCAAAGGGGTTTAGATGTAATTAAACTAAACTAGGATTGTAAATGTAATAATGAGAAAATACTTTATTCAACGAGTATTCACACAATGAATAGATTGGTTCATTGACTCTTAATGACGCTCGTGTTCATCTACAATTCATATTATAAGGTTGTCCTAATCCCTATTCTTGTTTACTTATTAGTTCAACTAGTTTTAATAACCCTTAACTACAACCGTGAAACTATCAAGATTTAATAAACAAGCAGCAATGAACTCAGGAATAGATAGGTGATGCAGTACCATCGACTTAAGTCGATATTGAGCACACAATCAAATTTCTCCACATTCACAATCCTAACTAGGTCATGCAATCGATTTGCTACATAAAGATAGGACCCTTCAACTAGACCAAGTCAAACCCTTGCAATATGAATAGATCTAATTAACCTAGGTAGCTAAGCTAAAAGGATAAATCAAATTCAATAAACTATTAAGTGCAAGAGAGATGAAACAATCCAAATATGAATAAGAACTAAAGTAGAAGTCTTACAAACCAATTATTTGAAGACTTCAACTCTTGAACAAAGCAAAACAGACTAGTGTGACATAGTTCTCTCAATAACGTAAAACTATCAAAGTGTTTTGAGATTAGAAGTGGCTAACACTAAACTCCTTTTTATTCAAAAGCTAAATCTGGAAATAATTATTGAAAGAACACACCCGGACCGTAACTCTCTCATCAAGAAATAAAGGCCCTGAAACAATCCCTCTCGCGAAGCCCAACTGTTTGTCCGGTCAATCAGCGGCGCGATAATGCATAGTGTGGTGCGGTTGCGCCTCATCAACGACGTCTCAATTTCTGCACGAACAGGCACGCGATTGCACACTGGCTGGCTTGATCGCGCTTTGCATTCTGTTGCTCGACGTGGCCGTGCCTTCTTCTCATCTCTGACTTCGTTGTGTCTCTATCTCAATCTCTTTAATTCTTGATGAATAAAGCTAATCTACCGCAAGCTCCGGATTATAGGAATACGCCCAAAACATCACCAAATCATCTACATATCATGCTAAAAATCACAGGATGCGCTATACTAAGTATTGTTTATCAAACTCCTCCACACTTATACCTTGCTCGTCCTCGAGTAAGCTGCACTGCACATTCTCCTCCATTAAGCACATCAGCCTTAGCAAGTATTGAAAAAACGTGATAGCAGTGGTCATCGTCAACAGTTCAGCTCTAAAACACCTGAATTCGTCAAAGCACGGGTGAAGACTCCGCCTGTAGCAAAAATATATAAAAGAAAAACAAATCAAGACTCGAAAGACTCAAAACAACTTAAAAGACTCACATACACGACCTAAACTAACCTAAAATGCATGTTATCAACAATTCCCCTAACTTGAACTATGTGTTATCCCAAGCAAACACACGACAATGCATCCATAGAGTATGCAAAAGTTGTCTCTATCCAAGTGACATATGAATCATAATAACGAAATGTCAAAAAACGACACTTTCCTTTCCTAACATGCCTCAGAATCGATGACGAGATATCATATGTTCCAACACAATTGAAAGAACAAAAATCACAAACCAACTCAAGAAATACCACATAGCATTTTGTTGCTTCTTTTCATCTTCTTCAATTATTCATATTTTTGTTTTTAAAACCACTTTTTGAGGTATCAGGTCCGTCCAGGCCCACTAGTGAAACTCTTTGTCGCTGTGGAGGATCAAACCCGGAGTGATCTTTCACACCACGGTGATCGCATGCTCTTCCAAACTTTTGCTAAGGGCTCACCCCCCCCCCCCCCTATTTCCCTTTTTTATTTTCTTTCTTGAAGACAGAAGCAAATTCACATAAATAGCATGATAAAACTATGAGCACAAAGGATTTATGCAATTTTAGTATTGGTCATAAATCATCTTAATCAAAGTCCACATGCTCACGTTAATTTCAAGAATTTGATCAATCATATTATCACCGTAATGCAATTGTAATATTGACATCTAAAGAATATTAAAGATATTCAAAGTCAATGCACCATTATAAGGACACGCAAAATACCAAGTAGGGGAATATGATAGCTAACACACAAAAATAAAAACAAAATCCAAAGACACAAAAAACTAACGGAAATGCAACTAATCTAGTGAATGTGATAATTACTATATATATATGTTTTTTTATTTTAGTTGTTTTTTGAGAAAAACAAGTTCAAGAGCAATATCTACTATATATATACAGATAACCTAGTGAGATGATTCCCCTCCCCCACACTTGAAGCACACAATGTCCCCATTGTGATAATAGAGAACAAAGATAAAAGAGAAGGGAAAGGTAAAGAGTACCTCACTCATAACCTATGTCCTCCGTATCATATCCCTCTTGTTGATCCATGAAGGCTTGCTCTTGCTACCACTCCAACTGATAGTTATAGTACTGGGAGAAATCCCACTAATTGTTGCGCCTCGTTCCAACAATGTGCGCCTGAAGGTCCTCCATGCTAAGCCTCATGCTAGACATCTGCTGCTCTAATGCTGTCAAACAATCCTGAGAAAATTGAGATTGCATCTGAGCATGTCCCGACTGAAGGTCCTGCATCTATGTAAGCATACACTCCTCCTAAACCAGTCCATACGAACTAGCTTCTCCAGTAGGAGCTCTAGCAGCGGCCATAGTCAAACTACCTTGGCAGCATCATTGGAAGGTATCTAGAAAGTCTCTGTCATTCCATAGTCAAACTACCTGGCAGGTGAATGATATGACCATTGTGCTGCCCAAACTTCCATGTCCAGTTATCATGCTCCCCCGACATGAGACCAACCTTGAACAACATGCGTTCATCATAAACATAGTGCCCGACTGACGCACCCTCAGTAGCCATCACCTCCTCAGAAACATCACAAAATCCCCATAATGAGCAGGGAAATCATTCCCCCAAAACTAATCTTCCATGAAGATTTGGTCCTTACATTTTTGCAAGCTGCGAGAAATAGGGTAATCCAATCAGGAGTACTCTCACACTCTTGCATCAAGTTGTAGATGTACCATAAATCATATGTGGAGAACTTGTTCAGCTCCCCCTTCCCGAAGCATGCAGCAGCAAGTACCTTGTGGGCGAATCTCAAGCAAGGGTGGTGCAGATTATAATTGTACTTGTCCTTACCTCTATGAGGGGAACTAGAAACAGTGACAAAGAAGCTTTGAGGAGCAGTACCCAACAAAGCGTCATAGTTAGGAGTAGGGTCTTTAGTTACCCTAAAAATCTCACGGAGCAATGGAGGCCGATCGTGTCCGTATCTTGTAGGAGAAAGTGATCCCCGACAACGGCGCCAGATATGATGAGCCCCAAAACGTGTTTCGTTATGCTCGGTCAAAGTAATTTTCCTAACTAGCTACTCTACAATAGTAAAGATGCAAGAAAGGGTCGAATCCCACAGGGAGTCAATTTATCGATTCTTGTGTATTTAATGTGATCAATTCTAAAATAACCAAAGGTGTTTTTAGATGTAATTAAACTAAAGTACGATTGTAAATGTAATAATGAGAAAACACTTTATTCAACAAGTATTCACACAAAAAATAGATTGGTTGATCATTGACTCCTAATGACGTTCGAGTTCATCTATAATTCATATTCTATGGTTGTCATAATCCATGTTCTTATGTAGTTATTAGTCCAACTAGTCATAATGACCCTTACTCAACTACAACTCTAAAACTATCGAGATGTAATAACTAAGCAAAAATGAACTCAGGAATAGATAGGTGCATGAAATACCATTGACTTAAGTCGATATTTAACACACAATCAACTCTCTCCACATTAATCACAATCCCAACTAGGTCATGTAGTCGATTTGCTACATAAAGATAGGACCCTTCAATTAGAACAAGTCAAACCCTAGCAATATGCATAAATAATCAACCAAGGTAACTAAGTTAGAAAGATAAATCAAATTTAATAAACTATTAAGTGCGACGAAACCTAGAAATCGATCACGGATTCAATTTGAGTACCTCTAGAGGATAGACCTCAACAGAAAACTGAAGAGTAATGGCAGCAAGTGATTGAGTTCAGTAGTTCCTCATATAAAATTGTTGACTCTAGAGATATAGTAGTATGGAGAAGACAAAATTGTTTTAAGCACCGACATAACCGGAAGCGCCCTTTCTTTCAAAGAGAGGAGGACGAGTTATTCACATTTCATTTGATGGTCAGAGGCGAATTGAAAGCTAAGAAGTGTCTAAAGATTCCCCGAGGAAAAAGAGAGATGTCTCCTACGTTACCCATAATATTCTATCTGGAAGTATCGACGTAATTTCATAGAGTCATTCGGTCTGAATGCTACATGAAGAACATAACCCAGATGACGGAACGGGAAGAGAGGGATGAAACAATCCAAATATGAATAAGAACTAAAGTAGAAGTCTTACAAAACAATCATCTGAAGGCTTCAACTATTGAACAAAGAAAAAAAGACTAGTGTAACATAGTTCTCTCCATAACGTAAAATTGTCAAAGTGTTATGAGATTAGGAGTGGCTAACACTAAACTCCTTTTAATTCAAAAGCTAAATCAGGAAATAATTATTGAAAGAACACGCCCGGACCGTAACTCTCTCATCAAGAATTAAAAGCCCGAAAACAATCCCGCTCGTGAATCCCAACTGTTTGTCCGGCCCAGCAGTGGCAATCGCGCATAGTGCGGCACGGTCGTGCCTCATCAACGTCGTCTCAATTTATGCAAGAACAAGAATGCAACCGCGCGTTGGCCGGCATGATCGCGCTTTCCATCTGTTGCTCGGTGCGGTCGCGCCTCTTACTGCGCGGTTGCGCCTTCTTCTCATCTCCGAATTCTCTGCGTCTCTATCTCAATCTCTGTAATTCTTGATGAATAAAGCTAATCTACCGCAAGCTCTGGATTAAAGTAATACGCCAAAACATCACCAAGTTATCTACATATCATGCTAAAAACCACTGGATGCGCTAAGCTAGATATCGCATATCACGTATATAAGTATTTATGATTTAAAGTTAAGGAATATGTGGGGATATATATATATATATGGAAAATGTCATGTGAGAATACTCTCTTAAATGAGAAATGAGAATGAATATGGATCATCTAAATTTTCCATTATTGACTGACCATTGACCGGTGTTGACCACCATTAATCGGTGTTGACCACCGTTGAACAAGCGTTGATCAATGTTGACCAGCCGTTCACCAACGTTGACCAACGTTGATTGTCATTGACTATCGGCCATTGTCTATTGAATGTGCACTAATATATCGAAATAATGCACAAATGCTAAGAAAATCATGAACTTTTCAACACATGCACAAATGCTAAGAAACCATCCATTTTTTAATACATGCACAAATTCTAAGAAATCAAACACAAATGTAAGAAATTATGCACTTTTCACTGCATGCACAAATGCTAAGAAAACAAGCATAAATACAGAGAATGCACAAATATTAACAAACCATGCACAAATGTTAAGAATTTATGTACAATTGCTAAGAACCTTGCACAAACATAAACCGTGGACAAATGCTAGATACCAATGCACAAATTCCAAGAAACCATGCACAAATGCTATGAAACCATGCACAAATGTTATGAAACCATGAACAAATGTCAAGAAATCATGCAAAAATGTAAAGAAATCTTGCGGAAATACTAAGAATTCATGCACAAAATATTAAAAACCATGCACAAATGCTAAGTAAAATAATGCACAAATTCATAGAAAGCATGCACAAATTCTACGAAACCATCCACAAAAGCTAGGAAACCAATTGCATAAATGTTACCACTATGAAATGAACATATATCACTAATGGGAACACACCACCGACGGTGATCACCGGTGACCGGTGTTGACCGGGCCTTAACTGGCGTTGACCATTGACCATTGATCAAGAGAGTTCACTATTGACCACATGCTTAATCTTAGCCATTGGGTTTTCTAAATCCAATGATTAGGATTTATTCTTATTTTCTTCTTCAAAGATCATTCTCATGCAATCCATGTCCTATATATATAAGGGAATATAACTACCAATTTTGTGCCTAAGTATATTAATTTTTCAAAATACTCGAATCTATAAATATCATGGGAACTGATTTGAAAACAATTTTAGTCAACCATAATTTTTTTCCACTTTTACATCTTTTTACACGTCTCGTTGATGACGGTTTATCTTAGGGAACTTGTCGTTCTTGTAGTTTGTTGTGCTTTGAAAAATTTTTTTGGCTCTTTTGATGGCCTGATAGGCAACTTTCGGTTTAGTATGAGGTTATTATCAATGTTTTGAGCCGATTTGGGATATTATTTAAGGTTTTCAGTATGATCGTGGTGGCTTCAAGGCTCTTGATGATCCCATTTCTGTTTTGTGCAATATCATGTAGTTATGACTCTTGAAGATCACACATTTAGACAAGGACAATGTCATGGTAATCCGTTTGTTAGTTTCTTTCTGCCCTTGCTCCGTTTCTCTTCCTTTTCCTATATTGTTTGAGCTTGCATTATGTTGAATTGTTTTTTCCCCGCTTTGTTGTACTATTCTCTAGCCACTTTGTCCTGATTATCAATTTATCGACCTCTCAAGTTAGACAATATTGTTATATCGAGTAATCAAAGTTTTTTCCTCTCCATAAACATCTACGCAAATTCCCCTCCCCTTATATACATTTTCTTACTTAGGCCTTGTTTGACCTAGTCTTCATAAAGGCTTTATTTTAAAAATGTACTTTTTCTATCTCTACACATTTTTCTATATTTTAATTTAAATTTCAAACATTATTTCTCTCTTTATAAATAAAATCTTTCTAGAAAATTTATCAATGAATTACCAAACAAATCCTTATTTCTATACACTCCTAAAAGTGCACCAAGTCCTCTGCGACCTCGTAACCTTTTCAATCTAGTGAAGTGAAAATAATTTTTTACAATTTTTTCTGAAGGAAGAAATGAAATTATAAGAGAGAAGTATAGTCCACAGTAGGTAATTGCTAAGTATCGCAAAACACTTGTAGTTCATCACATTTTAAGTGGAAGCACCTCATCACGATTAAAGTGCATTCGCTCGTCACGACTCCCCTGAACGCGTCTCGTCATGATTGACTCCCTTCCCATTCGTGATGAGGAGCGTTTTTTGTCGTATAAAAGCCAAAAACCGGCCCAAGATCCTAATAACCACAATACCTCGCCTCCAAACTCCTATCTGTCTCCAAACTCCTCTCTACATCCATATCATCTTGCTTGAATTGATCCCGGTGCTCGTGACGCGTCTCAATTGCTTGTTCTTCACTCTCAAAAACCTCTTAATTGAAGTTAAATATGGTTAGTAACTAATATATATCATCATTTATATTATATGATGAATCTTTAGATCTATAACTAGTTTTGTATAATTGTTGGAAGATTTGATAGTTATTGTAGTTATTTAGGTAAAATTATGTGATATATTTGCATTCTATGGTTGTTCAACCACGGTCAGCAATAGATGGGCGGTGGGAATGAATTCTACCAGGGTGGTGGCTCTGAATACCATGTTGGTGGTGGGTCGCAAGCTCATTATGGTGCTGATTATCAATACCATCATGACGATTATTCTGCACATGCACAAAACCCACTTTACTAAGAGGCGGATGAAGCGCCTATGGAAGAAGAGGCGGATGAAGCGCCTATGGAAGAAGAACCAGTTGAGGAACAACCTCTTGTGTAGGTATGTACAATAAACTGCAATATTGATTATGATAAGTTAAGTTTCATAAATTAGTTTTGGATTGATTCAATATTAAATATGTTTCTAGGGGCAGTGGAGAGGAAAAGACTATGGAACGCCCCACCGGGTGCAAAGGGTGTCGGGGCAGGAGAGGATGCGGTCGAAGAAGCACAGAGAAGAGACGATAGGGTCAGCACCATGGACCCTTACATTGTGGGATCAGTGGTGGTCCAAATCTCCCTACGTTTCTCCGTGGCTTCCCCGTCCATGTTGCATACGACATATACCGGGGAAAAGTAAGTTATATATTTATGAAATGTCTTATGTTTAGTGCTAGTATTAAGTGTAATACAAACATTAAGTACTGATATGATGTTCATACACTATGGTTGATTGAATATTGTAGAGTCAGACATGCACCTTGCAATTCCGACACAAGGTTATCCGAGCTTGGAACCCAGCCCCAGGGTCGCCACGGGCGCTAGCTGTTGTTGTTGTCGAGCTTGCACACTTTCCTCACCTCATGTATGAGCACGTGGACATGGATCTTTTCCTGACATTCGTTGAGAGGTGGTATCCCAAGACAAACTCATTTCACCTCCCATTTGGTGAGATGACGCTCACCCTCCATGATATCCACCAATAGATGATGCTCCCAATACGTGGAAGGGGCATGGGGCCACGGAGTATCAATGCCTCAAGGGTAAGACGATCACTCATGTTGAAAGCTTGGTCAAGGCGAAGATATATCTCGGGTTGCATGTGAGAGAATCTTTAGACTCTCATAAAAAGTTGAAGGAGAGGTATGAAAGCCCTGCATTTGTACGTGCTAACCATGGGGTAGCGGCGATGGGGTATCTACTACATCTGTTGGGTAGTACCCTATTCCCGGATAGGTCACAGGACAAGATACCTCTGTCAAACATAGACTTTGTCCGAGACTTGAAGGATGTCGGAGAGTGGGCATGGGTGGAGGTCTACTCGCTTCCACGTACCGGGAACTGGGAAAGGCTTCGAGGGCCGGGTGCAAGTAGGTATCCGCATGCTATACGCTCGTCATGGTAAGTATTTGTCTCTTAAAGAAAAAGTGTATTTATCATTGACGTAAATATGGTAAGAATTTAAATAAACTATGAAGCGCTGGATATATGCATATTTCCCGAAGTTGCGCCCACAACAAAGTGAGTGGGAAGGTGGAGTGCATTTAGCCATGCAGTGGGCCCCAAATGTTGCGTCTAGAGAAGGCCGAAACTATAGGGCTGAGTTGGATAGCATATCAGAGAATGAGGTACGTGTTATATATAAAACAATTAGTTATGCCAATGTTTATATTGTAGTATATAGAAAATTGAAACTTATATTCCTTTTTAGGTTGAGTTGCTACCTTATGGAGACCTGGACTTTGACGATAAGGACCTCTCACCCTTCTTGTTTAACGGTGTGTTGGTGTTCTCTCATGATGTGACTGAACCGTACATGCATGATCGAGTGTCAAGGAAGTTTGGGCGAGTCCAGAAGATCCCCGCACCCCTGATTGCACCACACAAAGCCATCCAATCGAGGAACATAGCAAGCTACAAGGTGGAGTACATGACCTCACAATGGGTATGTGATGCGCAACAGTTCCACAAAATGTCCTTGGAAGATATGGGTCCTCCATTTCATATTGGGTATGAGGTTACACCCGACTACACCCACCCGCTCATTATTCCTCCTACAGCCAAAGAACTCGGAATGGTAAGGAAATTTTAGATTGTTTTACAATTGGTAAGTGTAATATACTTTACTGACATTTAATGTTGTTTGATATTCTTTCAGTGCATGCAACATGTGAGGGGTTATCTTCAGCCTTATTATGAAGAAGATGACTACCCGCCTCGGGATATGTGGCAGGCCATTCATACCAGTTTGAAAGATATATCGCTTTATGACTATCCCTGATTTGTAACATGTATTTGGTTGTTAAATTTGGAGCTTGTAAGATTTTTTATTGACTTCTTATGTTATTTTTTCCATGTTGATGGATTGAAAGTTTGTATTCATATGTTCGTAATTAGTCTATGTTTTTGAATAACTTTGTTGATGAAGTTTTTTTACGATGAAGGTTTTTGATAATTCATACACTGAAAATAACAGATAACCAACACAATTGTTTTATAATAACAACATACATAATCTAAGAGTATATAAGCAAACATTACATGGTCAAACATCGCAACTAGTCACCCAAATCCACAAGAATACTATGTGGTTTCCTACCCCGTCTAGCTTGTGTATGTGTCTCTGTCGAATCAAACTCCCATGCTGCAAAACAGGAAAGTAAAGGTACAACCAATTCATCGGCTGAAGGTTAGTGGTGATAGTTCCACAATACATTGAGCGGAGGAAGTGGCGAGTTGGGATGAATGACAACATGTACCATACAAATAGACATCAGAAAATCAATACGAGTAGAGAACACCTTAGCATGAACAAATGAATTGATTGTGAATGTACAAAACTTACTGAAACCCTGTGCTCCTCAAGGGATATATGACCTAGACATGTAATTGGGATATCTTGACCGGGAACATGGTTTGGTGTTGCACGTATCGACAAGTGTGTGCTACTATTATTATCAACGATAATTACTAACACTACATTGAATGTAGTAGCAGAAATCGTCCCCATGTCAGGAATAGTAAATCACTTACACTATGGAGCAGTCGGCCAAGTCCAGTCCTTGTTCATCTTTTCAATCATTTCTTGTTGAGTGATGGATGCGAAAATCATCTTGATTTGAACCTCCCAATCAGATTCTACCGTCCATACCATCGTATCTCTAATTTTTTCCCCAATCATCTTGGTTCATGCCAAGGCCAAGAGCTATAGATCGATATCCACAGTTTCCATCAGAGAGAATCTTATACCGCCCTTGAATCCATTGTCCCGTACACCTTCGCTAGATTTTGTGATATCTCTTGTTCACAAATAGTCTTGGCCCTTTCGGGCTAGGAGGCTGGCCAGATTGATTAAGAATGTCATTCTTCCTCGTACTATTCTTTTGCTTCTTCGGGGGTGTCTGGTCCTTGTCCACCTCTGAACTCACATGCCATTGAAGTCTTTTGTTGAGTGCACCAACTGGTTTGGCCTTGTTCTTGAAGTTGGTTTGCTCATCAAGCTTCGTTTGTTCTAGACGCGTTATCTTGTTCAGTAGTCAAACAGACTTCAACTGATCATCCACTGATAATTTATCAAACTCCTCGCCAACAAAATAATCCATTAACGACTGATAGGAGCTTATTATATGGTGTTAACTAGAGACTATTAGCTTAGGATTAGTGGTGTTTAGGTTCTTATTGAGTGGTATTCCCGGAATCTGGTATGGTGTTCATTTATGGATTTGCGGGATGCTCATAAGCGTTATTTTGTGGTTTTATTATGGAGATGTCGTTTGTACTCACCTTTATTGCATTTGGGACGGAGCTAGAGAGAAGGATACCACACCTACACCCATGGAGAAGCCTAGAGGCGAAGACGAGCTGCTTCGAAGCTTATAGAAGACCGAAGACCAGTTCGAGAGAAGGCCTCACGACCGAGAGAGGTGTCACGGCCGAGAACGAGTTGCAGAGAAGATGTCTCGACCGAGACCCAGAAGTCGCGATCGAGACTCAGCCTCAGTAGAGATGTCTCAACCGAGACCCCAATGTCGCGATCGAGACCCACGCCAACTCTGAAGAACTGGGGCAAAGTCTCGACCAAGACCCAAAAGTCTCGATCGAGAACGCGGAGACAGACTGGCCCAATTGCAGATTTAAGTCCGAGATTTGATTTGTTTTTCCCTATTTTATTAATTCTTTTTAGTTATTTTATTCCCTTATCACTAGATACTATATAAACCTTTAGTTATTACATTAGACTTTTGTTCACTTTCACAATTCATCCTTAGAAATTCAGCAGCCAAGAAGAAAGCTCCCACCTTTGTGCCACTTTCACCTTCAACCCTGGTTAGTTTCATCATAACTATGTATTGCTTTCTATTGGCTATGTCTGGCTAAGATCCTACTAGTTCACTCTTAGGTTGAGGCCATTATTCTAGGATATGTTTGTGAGAATTCATATGTTTATATTCTAATAATAAATTCAACATTGTTTTATGATCTCTTGTGCTTTATTGTCTATTGATTGGTATTGATTTTATCTAGGTTGCAAACTACGTTGATTATTTTTCATTCATATTGCTAGGCTTGATAATTCGATTTGAAAAGTCTTGTCTTTTAGGTAGCAATCAGAATTAGCAATACACTATTTGCGAGTGCTTCTTTTGTAGA
This sequence comes from Phyllobates terribilis, assembly GCF_046119375.1. Taxonomy (NCBI): domain Eukaryota; kingdom Metazoa; phylum Chordata; class Amphibia; order Anura; family Dendrobatidae; genus Phyllobates; species Phyllobates terribilis. The sequence goes on along the minus strand of NW_027368966.1, from coordinate 19,534 downwards.
GATTATAAACCTATGCCGAGTATCGGTGATTTGTCAATGGTATTGCATTGGCCTACTTATCTTTGATCTTTATGATGTTGCGCTTTTGAACCTTAGGATTTATTTGGTGATTGCTTACAACAAGGGTTTCTAGGACTATTTGGACTAGTTGCTATTTACGAACAAAGAGTAGGACAACTGGATTAGAAAATTAAGAATATAGGATTAATAGAATTAAATGATCAACTTTCCATAAGAATAATGCGCTGATACTAAAAGAGTGAGCTTTCCATCGTTATAGTTTACAAATCCAACAATTCAACGTTTTATTATTGCTAGTTTAGATTACAACATACAAAACTCCCCTAGTTACTACTAGGTAACACAACTGAAATAAGCTATCGTTGTAGCTCTCTTGGGATTCGACTCCGACTTACCACTTTACTAGTGGATTGTTTAGTTGGATTATCTTTGATAGGAACAGCGACCGTTTTACGCCTATTAACGACCTGTTCACCTTCCGCTTTATTTTCTCCTCATTTATAACCTTGAGAATATAAAAAATGCTTAGGGTCCCCCAGAATATATGAAATGTCTCTAAAGGAAGGGACTGTCTGGTGTGTACGTATTTTCCAATAACGTGGTAGCAAGGGGTCCCGTCCCTTGTCATGTTTGTGCATCTACAATATGGCCCGAGGTTAGATAATTGTCCGTTCTTGTACTCGTCCAGGAGACGGTTGAATGTCGGTGTTGATACCTTGTAGTGAAACAAGTTGAATATGGATGCATCATCTACAAGCTTGACTATTTCTAAACTCATATTCAAGCTGTCATTTATATCCCGAGCTTGATTTTGCAGCAATATGTAATACTCAACAAAGATGGACGATAAGTTGCCGATAGGTCTAGACAAATATATCTTCACCGCATAATGAGCACCTTCAATGGTGTTTCATTTATTACAGTAGGTTCAAACTCATACATTTAATTGTGTTATTTAAATGAACAGATAAAATGAAGAAATAAATGGTGTACCAATTTGTTGTATTTTGCCCTAGTGTGAATGCATCATCTGTCCATGCAACGACAAGTTTCTCCTTGTGTGGTTTAAGCAAACTTCTTTGTAGGTTTGCATGTACCTTTGGTAGGTCACGACAGTCGTTCATCAACTTTTCGAGCTTGAAATTGTAGTCCCATTCTGAAGTGCAATAGAACAGGTTCTTGTATGCACTTGACACCTTAGTCGCTTGAACCTTATCAGTGCACTTTTGGCAAATAGCTCAATATTGTTTTGCACGTGAAGTCGGCGAAGTAGGAATTTAGCATTCGGGAACATACTGTAAACTGGATTCATCAACACCGCCTCCCTATCTGTCACCAACAAGTTAATTGTTGTTTCACTTTCAAGAACAACTTTGCAAGTTGTTCTATGGCCCATGTGTAGTTCTCTATTTGCTCGTGGGCAATGAATGCTCATGTGACGTTGAAATTTTTCCACGTTGACGTGTAACTGACAATCTCGAAGAAAGGACTGTCATAATTCTTCAAACAAATTAAGTTAGAATCACCACTTGCATCTACTACAGAATACAATACATAAATTGAATATACTTTGGCATACGTGGAGTCCAACAAAATCACCTAAGGAAATGTCCTTAGAAGTTGTATCCCATTCTAGCTTGCAAAGAACACATCTGTGATCTTGTTTGTTTCAGGATCAGATCTATACTCCACATAATAGTTCTTCTCCTTGCACTTCTTAAAGAAATCTTGCACAATGGTTCATCCCTCCATTCCTTCTCTATTAAACTTCTTATTGATGTTCTAGATTTTTTTGATGCTCGTGACATTTTCTGGGCTCGACAGCATCGCCATTACATACCTTGGCTTTACATGAACTTCAGTCATCTCTCTCATCATCTTCAACTCTTCTTTACTAGGACGACAAGCGTATGCATTCCCATGTAGGTTATCGATAATCACGTGGTTGTGGGTTCCCTTCCGGACAACAATATTCCATCGGTTTACCGACTCTCAAAAACTTGGATCATGAAAGGGCAATCACATTGTCGCACTCTAGATCTTACCTTCTCATTTGGGGACTTGCTAGGTGTGCTCTTCTTTCTTCTCTGACACGCTAACCACGTGATAGGCCTTCTTCCCTAACAACCTCTATCTATCTTTTAGTTCACAAGGGTAAAGTTATGTTTCTTGGCTTCCCTCTTTGCCCACTCGATAATGTCATCTCTATTTTGGAAAAATCATTCGTGACGAAGAACTGATTGTAGTCTGCCGATGTCACATGAGCTAGTGTAGCACAATTTTTGAACTTCGGGAGTGTGTACATGGGTAGCCATCCCCACATTTAGGAACCCTAACTATCATTTGGTTGCATGGATGTAGTTGCATCTGGAGTACCATGAGATGGTTTATTTGACTGAAAATTGTGTTTAGGGGGGACTATCTTCTTCATCCATGAATATGCCAAGACTGAATTTGGGAATTTGCCAATCTAATGGATCCTCTAGAGGTTTTTTTGGAATGACAGTGTACTCCGAAGATGGTTGTTGTTGATTGAGCCCATCCCAACACACAGATGAGACCGGTATCTGATCTAGGCTTTCATACGAGTCAAGAACGTATGATTGTCCATAAAAATGATTTCCAGTATTGTACAAGGTGTATGATGGGTAAGTGTCTGGTGTTATATAGATAGTATAAAAAATAGAAACTATAAGCATCTAAATACGTAAACATACTACATATAATGTTTGAAGTACAACATGAACTATATTCTTATACCTTCATTGTGTGTCAAGTTAGAACTATAATATCATATTTCCATTCCAACTACAACATCAATCTTTCTTCTTGTACAAAATAATGCAGCATAAATCATACATATCATTATCATAATAACTAAATTGAAGTAAAACTAACTTGTTTCACCACATAATGCAACATAAACCATACATTTTACTACGACATCAAACTTATCTAGTGAAAATTTAACATGATGCTTGTTGGAACTATAAATTATTAGATATGACTTCAAACTAACTTGATTATAATAATCCTGAGATAAATTTCCTTCATTCTTGTAGAACACATTTGGATCAATACCATGTACCCTTTGGTCTGCATGATGACGCTGATTTGAATCATCATCTTCGTATTCTACCCTTTGAATTGACATTTTCTTGAACTTTGATAGAGAAAACTTCTTCATTTTTTTTTGGACAAAGATGGGAAGGAAGAGCTATGGAAGGGTGTATAAGTAGGAGAAGAAAGGAGTGAATGTAATGTTGATGATCATGGTGAAGAAAGGGTGTATAAATAGGGGAAGAAGGAGTAAATATGTGGTTGTAGAAGTGGTCAAACTGAGAGATTCTGATCTGTGTAATGCAGTTCCGAGCCATTGTTTCATCAGTATGGGCTTGATAAGACACCCTTATTCTGAATTTGCAGTATAGACTTCAGCTCGTGACGATTGAGTTACCTACCACTCGTGACGAGTGAACCAATGATATTCGTGACGAACTACGTTATTGGGCTTTTTAACACTAACTGGTATTAACCTAACAAAGTTACAACGACCAAACTAATTACAATTCAACAAAGCAGTCAGATTTCCCTACATGGGCCAACTTTCGCCTAAATAGAATAACTGGGTCCAAAAACTCAAAATACAACATATCCCAAACAACAAACGAACTTTCCATTTAGATAGAAAACGTTGAAAGATACATAGGACCAACATAAACTAAATAAGGTTACACACGATACATAAAAACAATAACTAGAACACAACACAACACAGAAGACTAATTTTCACCATGTAATAGCCAAATATGATGTTCAACCCATGAAGTTGGCAGGGGTTCAAGCTAGGAGCTCAACCGTGTTGAAATGCATTGGACGATCCCTGAATTTCTCAAATTATAGGGGACAAGTTGTTTTTCACCATTCATCATCATCAATAGGATGGTGTAGACCAGGATAATCCCTTATAAACCTTGTCCATTTAGCATATATTTGTTTCAACATATCAAACCTTAACCTCAACACCCCTGGGATTTTCCCCATTCCAGTTGCCTCGTTCCACTGTTCCGATATAAAATCCTAGTCAAGCTCCGTGCATCCGGGATATGTTCGAATTTAGTACAGAGTATAAACAAGCAGAGAATCATCTTGATGATGGTTGAAGTCATATGTTGCTTCACTTTCCTGTTGCACAAGATGGTTTGTTAATGTTGTAGTTTATAAAGATTCTTAGTAATCAACATATACTAAAAGTTTACCTCAGTTTGAGGAACACCAAAGAATTAATGGCAATGGTTGACGTCATCCATGTTAGAATTGGACGCTTGTTGTTGCCATCGCGGTTGGCAGTAAAGTAACGGTGGTAAAATGTACCATCACGATACCTAAAAGACACCCTATCAAAATACATCACATTCCAAAATGAACAAGGGAATTGACGTTTTGGGATAAGTTTGCTCTTCCATAACTAGTGTATTTACAGTTGAAGTTGGAGGGAGAGAAGGGTTACAGCTACATTACAGCTCACATGCAATTTTTCATATCTCTTTCAAGATAAGAGGAGACAAAGGACCGGGTCTTAACCTGCAAAGCTTGATGAACAAGTGCATTGCAAGGTCACATCTATGACAGCTACATTACACTAGGGATGAATTGCATTTCGGGATCCAAGGGCAAGTTGATGAGAGTCTTCACAATAGGGCCTAATTATAAGCCCATTTTCTAGATTGGACATTGTTGGCCCAGTATGGGTTTAATGGGTTTCTTTCTGCTTCATTGTGGGTTTTTCTTTGTTTACTGTTAAGTGTTGTTGTTTCTATTTAATGCTCATCTATATTTTCATTTATAAGTTGTTAATGGTTATGTTGGTCGTGTAAAACTTTTAGTGATGTACTAAATTTCATAATCACTTACTATTAATCTAAATAGGGATCACAACATCAAGATAATTAATGTTACAAGATTTCTTAATAATACATTGTTCAAATAGCATTACATTCATTCTAAATAAGGCGATTCTTCTTTCGATATCTCTACCAAGACAAAGTCACATGTTCCCTGCAAAGTTTCATACAACAAAGACAAATCACGGATTAGGATTTGTAAGACGCCTTACGTCTCTAAACGCTCTAACTTTATCCAAATATTTGATATCTTCTTTAGCCTTAAAATTAAACCTCATAAGGCCTTCATTCTGCTCACTTAACACATTTCTCTCTTTCCACAGTTCATCAATAACCTCTTGTGCTCGCTGACTGATTGGTGGATCGATCCATTCTTTATAATTGTAACCTCCTTCATTATTTGTTTTCTTCACATCATATGTGCAGAATTTTGGATAATCCCAAAACCTTCTACCAAAGTTCCACCGGCCCTACACGGTTTGTTGAACTAAAGGAAAACCGCAATAACAGACTTTATCCATTGTAACTAATGAGGATGACGAAGAAGCCATCTACTATCACTGAGAGGGTTGTGGAATATGCCTTGTTGGTGTAGAAAACATTTCCTAACAAAGACTCTTTTATAGGAGTAAATGAGCTTGTGCAAGACAGATGTATATGTGTTGTATCCAGCTTTTATCCATTGTGGGTGTAAACCAACTGTAACCAACTGTGAATTTCAATATACCAACTGTGAATTTCAGAAATCACATGGAGGCTTGCATAATATATATAGATTTAGGTTCTAGTAAAACAGTAATTTATGGTAAAACGGTAGTACTGATTATGACCGTCGGATAAACATAGAATCAATGTTGTAGATTTAATCCTATTTTGGAAAAATATAAATCACACCCATTAAAATCTGAACTTCCTAAAAGCACTCTCTCTATACGTAAATATTCTTCTCCCCTTCATTTATCCATTCCTAATTTGAAGGGATTTGATTTTTTATTTCTCTTTCTTAAATATACATGCTTTTGGCAACTAGAAATTCAGATCTCGCCATTTTCTGTAATTCCCATCTCATTTCTCTGTACATGCTTTTTGAATGATCTCATCTTCCAGATTTGATAAATAACTTTTTACATCCAGTTATATATGTTTCATGTAATCCTATTTTTCTCCTCCCATGTACTTTGAAAGTTGTTCGACTATCTATAGACTTAAGCTGTTATTTTTAAGGTGTTTGCTTCTTTTCATGTGTTTGCTTCCATTGAAAGAACCTACTTTTTGTATAAGGTGTTTGGGGTCTGACATCGACTTAATGGAGACATGGAGTTTGTGTTTCTTTCCTCTATTGAAGGAGTTTGAACCTAAAATTGTTGTTCAAAAAATCTGAGGAGAATAAGAGGGTGAAGAAGCGGAGCAACAAAAGAAAAAAATCTAACAAATCATAACTATTCAATCGATTGTGATATTTGTAAGGTGCTACTAAACTATGAATATGTACTTTGAATCACATCTGACTCGATAATAAAAATTTCAATTTCGGATATTTTTTATTAAGTTTCAAAAATTACTAATTGAATAATGAATATACAGTTCCAACTATACTATTCAAACTAAGATTCGTTGTTCACATCTGACTCGATAACTCGTTTTCATAGTCTGAAACTTGCCTTTCGTGATTTAAGATTATTCGTTCATAGTCTAAAACTTGTTGATCATGCTTGTTTTTTCACAATCCGAAACTCGTTTTTCACATCTGAAACTTATTTTTCACGATCTAAGATTCGTTGTTTACAATCTAAAAGAGTCGATTAATTATAGGAACTATTTTTCACGCCCTAAGACGTGTTTTTCACGCTCTAAGACGTGTTTTTGATGATCCCAAATTGTTTTTCTTGATCAGACTTATTCATTCATATATTGATACTTGATGTTCACGATATAAGACTTGTTTTCACAATTCCAAACTTGTTTTTCATGATTTCAGGCTTGCTATTCACAATCTAAGAATTATTCTTCACTATTTCAAAGTTGTTTTTCATAATCTAATATTTATTTTTCACGATCTAAAAAATTAATTATAGGAAGAATCTACGTAATTATAGATTTTTCAATCCACCTCTTAGCATTTTCTTAATTATAGGAAGAATCTAAGTAAACACCATAATTAAAATTCTTTGATTTTTCAAATTAATATCAGTTCCTTAATTATAGGAACTATTTTTCTAAATCAATTTTCTTTTATTCAATCTATTTTTTTCCAATCAAATCCAATCCATCCATTTGATTCTATTTAACGGTCCAGATATATAGAAAACAAGTATCATATCAATAGGTGAAACAAGTATCATACCAGATATCATTGAGTTCATGATTTATGTACCATATTATGTCACAGCATCTCAATTAGGTCATTACAACCATTAACAATCAATGCAAACCATTTTATCCACTTATACAACGTTTCCATCCTAGTGAATGCACTTACAATCCTATAAAACCAAACATCATGATTTTATATCATTTTCTTGTCAAGCATATCATAACGAGACATAAATAACCATTTCAAACCAATAAAAATACTTACAAACCCCTAAAACACCTCTTTCATTCATTAGAACAACGTTTTCATCTTGCCGAACACACTTACAACCCCATTAACTCTAACATCATGTTTTTTTGTGCTTTTCTAGTCAAAAATTACATAAAAAGACATAAATAACCATTTAGAACCAATAAAAATACTTATGAATGCCTAAAACACCCCCTATCATTACTTAGCTCTATTCGTCACGAGCTAGCCCTATGTGGCTCGTCACGACCTGTCATAGAGTCGCTCGTCACGAGCATGGTCCTTTCACTCGTCACGCTTGGTCGCCCTGTCACTCGTCATGAGCTAGCCCTAAGTGACTTGTTACGATTGACAATGCAACGGTTAGGGAAAAATAAGTGCGCCAGCTAGCCGGCCCGCTACAATAAGTCCAACCTAAATTTTTCATTACAAATGACAATATAAAGTTAAGTCTCTTCATTTATTTATCAACATACAATATTCCAAATTTAATGCATTACTTGTTATTTCTATATTTATTATTGTCGTTTTAATTCAATCATGTTAGTAACTAGCCCCTTATCATCATTTATGATTGTTTATAGTTAGTATTATTATATATTTTGTACACATTGTTTGTATATTATTTTCAATGGACAACGTAAGATCGTTTTATAATTTATATGGCTTATCATTGGAAATGGGTCTTTTCATTGTTTGAAATCTTGTTAATGCCCGAATAAAAGTCGTGTGTATATTCAACACGGTAATTAAGGTTAGTCGGCGTAACTCCATAATAAAGGCTTCCGGCGTAACTTCATATTAAAGTCGTGTACATATCATTGTCATATCCTAGTCGTTTTCCGCCCCGGTGGAGCTGGCCTGGCCTAGTCGGGCCATAAACCGTGTATAAAATCCGGTTCAATGGGCGGGCGGTACTGGCGGGCTAGCTCAGACCTCAAAAGGTCTAATTTAGCCAAATTATGAAGCATTTAATGCTTTGAGACACTTTCAACTTTTAAGTACATATAGAATATAAATTAGATCGATAGATAGATACTATATCCATTCCATAAAGAATGTATTTTTAGCCTTTCCTCCTTGTACTAAAAAGAAATTGGTTTTAGCTAATTTGACCTGTTTTTTTCAATAATATCCTTAATAATTACTCCATTTTCTAAGGTGATTAATTACAACATGCATTCTTGATATATGATGTGTAGTACTTTTTGAATATTTCTGATTTCCTTCTTTAAAGACTTTTATATTAATTCAATGTATAATGATTATTTGGTCGAGAGTAAACTTTAGTCCTATTTTTATTTCCTTAATAGTTGTGCAATAGGCTAAAATGACATTCTTTTTGGAACGGATATAGTATAACATTATATTAGATATATATATCTTGTGCTTGACACAGGGTCACCATAAAAGTAATAACTGGTAATATAATGTAGAAAAAAATTGACAATCTCGATATGAACTAGCAATATTACACCATTAACCCATCGTGATTTGACTGAAAAGTTTTGCAGCTGAAATTTTACCCGAACAATCAGAACATAACGTCTTTCCTTTAAATAGATTGAAAGAGTTATTTATTTATTTTTTCTTCCTCCCCAAATTATATATATATATATTTATTTATTTTTTAATAATCTGATTTTAATATGTAGTACTATTATTTTAATATAAGACTACAACACGTATAGTTTTTTATTTGTATTACATATTTCATTGATATTTTATCACTAATATACTTTTTCTTTTTTCATTCTTTTAAAATTTAAATTTTCAATATTTATATATACATCGTTATATCAATTAAGGCATCATCATCATCATATACTTGGTTTTTAGCAATATACTTGTCCTTTTTTAATCTTGTAAAATGGTTACTTTTCACGTACATAATTAAATTACAATTTTTCTACTCTAGAAAAGAAAATTTTAGATCATCAATATACATTTTTGGATATCCATATTTATTCATAATTATTATCATATCAATCTCAAATATTTAAGTATCTAGTATTTCTTTCATAAATTTATTTCGTTTAAAACTATATGTATGCTTCGTGAATATTTTTTATTTATTATACACATAATAATATCAACTAATACTGCTTCATTATTATGTATGTGACTTTTAAGGGCACATGATATTTTTAACTTCATGTATCTCATTTTTTATTTTTAAAAATATTTTGACCCTTGATTTAGCGGAGTTTTTCTCTTAAAATAGTGAAATTGTGCGTAGTAAAATTTATATAGTATTAGTTTCTATATAATTTATAATAGTAAAATATTTTATAGTATTAAAATTTCAATTTAATGATAGAGTATTTAATTAATGATGAGCTAGAAAATTATATCACATTTTGAAATAAAGAGTAAGTAAGGTTAGATGTATCCATTATCTTTAATGATAATTTCATGAAATGTACTTTTTTGACAATAGTGAGAGATACAAGAAAATGTGGAGACCTAGAAGGGATTGTATTTTGGTTGGTAGTGAACTTCTACTTCCATGATGACCTTCCCTTATCTTGTGGGTAGAATTGTATTTTGGGTTGAAGATCATTATTTGATCATACATATATATGCATTGCTTTGTGTGGATTTAATTTTTAATGGAAGACTTGGATTTGTGGGGAGAGATACACAAATATCCGCTTATGATAAACCTTTTTTATATATAGAATCACCTATACTGACCGTAATCAGGATGATAGCATCTCATATTAGGTAAAATAACCTCAGCAACTACATCGGTATGAGAAATTGGGCCTATTAACAAAAATTACTGCTCCGTATTTCGGTAGACCTAGATTACTGTATTTGGACTGGATTTAAGCCTTGTTTGATAAGCCATCTTCATCATTTATAAAAAATTATTTTTAGATTATATATTTTTATTTTCAATAAAAGTGTAATTAATTTATATATTTTCCTCCAACACTCTACCTTTTAAAAATGTAAGCATTTTTATAAAATAACATACTTTTTAACCAAACACACTCTTTTAAAAAACTTTTTATGAATAATAAATTCTATTACATATTATTTTCAAATAAATTTTTAGTGTGATTGTTTTTCTCATTAACATTAAATGAAGTATTTACTTTTTTTAAATAAGTCCAACTTTTATTTATACATAGATAGATATAGATTAGATCAAATAATACTACTTGATGTATTAAGCGAACTGAGGTTGATTAATATTTTTTTCGCTCAAAATAATTACATAACTTTTGCTAGATTCCACTTGATGTATTAAAGTGTATTTATATATATAAATTTCATGTGCTTCCTTGAACTCTTTATACTAGAAATCAAAAGACTTAATATATGTTTGTGTGCGTGAGGTATATCCGTATATATGTATCAAGAATGCTTGTCTTTTCTTAGCATTTTGGACCAAAATGTGCATGGGGGATAATATATTGTATTATATATGTTAATTACGGCATTAATGTCATGTCACTAAAAGTTTTGGATTGGATAGCTAAGGCCATATTCTCCTCTCTCTATCGGAACATGCATGAATTGAAATCGAGATGGAACGACGTCCTAGCCGTTGAATCCATCCTAGGGGCACATTATATCATCAGTTTAAATACAAAGAAAGCTAGTTGTAAGTTATTATATTGCTCCTAGGAATGCAAGTGTGCAAAAAATAAAGGCATAAAACATGCGATTCATGTTAGTGGTTAAATAACAGATAAAATGTTAATGTCACGTACGTTGTATGTTGATGAAGAAGACAAATGATTCAAGGTTGGCTAGTTCCCAACTTTAATCGTGCATTGTTGGATCGGTTTCTTTTAACGATATGGAATTCACCAAAACTCAGTTCTTCATGCATAATAAGAGAGGTATACACACAACATTTCACAATAAAACAATGAGAACTTTAGTTAGAGTGACCTAGAATAAAACTTAGTAAATTTTTATATTAATCAAACTATTTCACTAAGATGAAAAACTCTATTACTCTAGTATTCTTTTTAACTCACTTTAGAAACTTTCCCATTTGTATCATTTCTCTTAATATACAAAGATTGCTCTTAGAAGCCAAAACACACAACAAGCGAATACAGAAAGAATTTGTAATCAGACTTTCTACTTCTCTATGCTATTTATAGACGAGTTCTGGTCTAGCTTCAGCTAGAAGAGTCGGTATAGCCACGTAAGCTAGACTCTTCGCACTAATTGGTCAACAAGATTACTCTTATTAATGTTGCAATGGCTACATGAACTTGTTGATCGCGCTTCAGCTACACGTGTAGGGATGATGATCATTCTTGTGCAACTTGTGCCACTTGTATCTTGAACTCAATCACGCTTCAATTATCTACTTCTTCTTGCTTTAAGCATTGTACATGTGCTTTATTTATTATCTATTTGATTTCGATTCAAGCAAATCTCTTGTGCTTCAAAGCTAGTTCTATCAAGTTCTTATGAACCTGAAATGCTAAACTAAAAAAAACTGATTAAACGATTCACTTTATCTTTATCAAAACTAGAAAAAGTTGAAAGGAAACTAATTTAAGAATGACCCCTTACTTTGGTTACCTATTACCTAACATTCATCAACCGTACAACAAACTTTATTTTAATACTCCATCTATTCGCTTTTCTTCTTCTTATTTCTTTTGACGATACTATTCATCGGTTAAGGAAATCTTGTTTATATCTCTCAATATATAAGTAAAAACATAGTCGTGAGTGGTTTTGTTTGATTTGTCTCAATAAATGTTTTAAGAAAATTAAAATTTTAAAATTTTTAACTTAATATATTTAGATATATATACTATAAAAAAACACGCATCGACAATTTTTTAAAAAAAAAGAAAAAAAAAAGACAAAAGGAGTAGCATGTTCTACGCTTTATGATTAGAAGGCTCAGGTTCCCCTGAGAACCAAATACTGGGTGAAAACTGTAAACTCTTGCTGTATGCATGTTTGAACAACGTCTCATGAAAACATTGTCATCCATGACAATGTAGGTAAGAGCTCATAGTAGTTTATAATATTCGTTCATCGTTATTTGGAACAATTTTTCATCGTTCATCGAACATCCGTACAGAAAGAATATTATAAACTACAAGTAAAAACATTTCATGTTCATAGGTAACGGCTGATCCAGGATTTGGGTCTTTTGGAGGCTAAAAATTACTCCGCAAAAATGTATTTTTATTGTAACTATTCCATTTATTTTAAGTTACTGTTTTAACTAAAAATATATATAATAATAATAGTTAGATCATATATTAATAGAAAGTATTCATTTTTAAAGATAGACGCAATAAGAAATTGAATAAATTTTTTAAATTACCAGCGTAAAAGATATTAGAGGTCTTTTCTAACAAAAAATATCAAAAATATTATTAGTTAGATGATAAATTATTACGAAATATTTATTGTTGAAGCCTAGGATCTCGTCGAGCCAACACGTCCCGTCGAGAGGCTGAGGTTCACTCTTGCTATCCTGTGTTGAGGGTAAAGACAGTTGAACACTCCAAGAGTCCCGAATGCTCGTCGATGTCTTGTTCCGTCCTCGTAGGGGTACCTGCACGACCAAACCCGGGGGGAGGGCTTTCTCTGGATTTGGCTCTCCGATGCTCAAGTCAGTTGTAGCTCAAAAGAGGGGATAATAGTATTTATGCTCGTGGGCGGATAAGACAAAAGAGTACTTTAAGCTCTGTATTTGGACAGAATTTTAGTACGATAGAAATGAGATGTCCTTTCCGTACTACGGATTCTGTTATTTATATGAGAGAGCTTATTGGGCCTTTATTTTATGGGCCTTTATCTCCTTTATAAGAACAAAGCCCACCAGGATTAAATAAGGCCGCGGAACCTGCCCCAACATCCAGCCCCACAGGTCCCTCGAGCGATCGTGGCTCGAGGGTCATGTACCTTCATTGGTCGAGGTGAGGTTTTGTGGGCCTGTGAGAAATCCTGGTGGTATTGCTCGACGAGTAATTTAGTTTAACTTACCTGTGATGCCACCTCGGGGGCTCTTTTTGGCGTCGATGATTATTCTGATCATTAACTCGCTCCTCAAAGTCCTCGATCTCCAATGGTACGTTAAGGCATAGTATTCCCGCTCGTCTTCATTCCGCAAATTCGTTCCCTCGCGCCTCCTTTCGAATTTATTCAAAATAACTACCTTCAGGCGGACATTCTCTATTTGCTCGTCAAGTGTCGTGGTTGGGGCCTCCGGCACTTCACCTTCTCTTTCCCTATAAAAGGAAACATTCCTTCGCCTTTTCACTTTTTACCACTTTCTACTCTCCTCCCGTTTTCTCTCTTTCTTCCCAGTTTCTCCGTTCTTCTCCGGCGACGCTTCTACTCCCCTCCTCCGGCGTTTGTGGCTTCTTCCCGTATCCGGTCACCTTTTCCTGTGCTCATCCCTCCCGACTTTTCAGATGGATTTGACGGTGAGTCTTCTTTTCCTTTCTTTCTTGAATAACTGTATTTGCTTGAATCTTTTTGTTAGAGCATTTGTTTGTTTAGATTTCTCTGTTAATGTACCGGTTTGTGATTTATTTCCTATTCTCTCTGTTGGGGCTCTCCGACTCCTTTGTTTATTCGTGTAAAATGGGGGAGCATGGGTTGGGCAATTTTCATCACTGGTAAATTACGCCGCCGGCGCATGATTTTGTCCACCTCACCTTCCCAAGGGCATTAATGGTGCGGACAAACATTCTCCGCCATTAAATCCCTTTCGTTATTCCTTCATTTTTAGCTTTAATGGTGTGGGTTTTGAAACGTTTTCTGGGAAAATGTGTCATTCTTATCAGACCTCCCCCGTCACCCATATAATCATTAATAAATGCTATTGTGTGGCCCTGTGCGCAGGATTTTCCCATTTGACCCTCTCTCTTTTTCTTTTCCTTTCTTCATTTTCCGGTATCGGGGTGCCTCGTGAAGGTTCCACCCTCTCGTCCTTTTCTTCTCGACGAGGCCTTGTAACAAGATTTTCTCTATTTCTCTTCACGAGGCAGTTTATACCTCGGCAACTAACCTTTCATATTTTGTCGCAGAACGCAGTACTTCTTAAGTTAGCGACTCGGAAGTCAGCATTCGAGAGTCCAGCTCCCTAGAAGAGAGATCCTCCTCGACGATATTTCGTCCTGTGATTTCTGGGGGCGGCAACCATGTGGATCGGTCGATCGACGAGGCGGGTCCAAGTACCCAGGCCGTCACTCCTCATCCAACGACGGTTATTTATGATACATTTCCGCCATCGCCACCCAGGGTGCAGTCCAATGACGTTGTGGTCCCCATAGTGGTACCAGCTCGAGCCCCACCGATGCTAATCCTCGACGGGTGAATCGCCCCCGTCCCCTGCAGGCTCCCGGGTTTCAAGATGAAGGTCACAACATCGACCGTTAAGACCAACCACCTAGCGGACTATGCAGCCGAATTCCCCTTCCCTGCGGGGACTGATCTTACTCTACCAATTACAAAAGGGAGGATGCTCGACGATTATGGGCCATATTTCCCCATCAGTCGACATGAGGTGCGAGTGGGCTTCCGTTTGCTGATCCCTCAATTTATAAGGGACTTTCTCGACGAGCTAAGCCTTATCCCCACCCAGATTCATCCCAACTTCTGGAGGCATACAACGGCGTTTCAACTTCGGTGCCAAGAGATCGGCTACACGCCCTCTACTCACCTATTTCAAGCGTTGTACAAGCCCACCACCTATCTATGGGGTCTCGTCACTTGCACTTGCCAATATATTCCTTAGTAATAGATGCCCGACAATGAGACGGGATGGCTTTGCCGATGGATCTTAGTGAAGCCTCTCAAGGAGCACCGCGTGAACCATATCATCCGTGTATCCGGATGCCGTGAGTGGACCACTTTATATAGTAACAAACAACTCGAGAAGACCAGGAATGATTTCTACTCGTTCCAAAAGTCGAGCTCGAACACTTATAATAAAATCGTAACTATTGACTTCCTTGCTCGTCGAGGGATTAGCTTGATCCCTCCTCCTCGCAATAGGGTTTTCTTCCTTAGAATCTTGTCTTATATTTCTTGACATGTACTGCTTTATATCTGACTTGTTTCTTGTGTGGTGCAGACTCGGCCTTCATTTTCGTGAACATAGAGGAAGATGAGGACCATGTGGTCCCTCCTCACCATGCTCCAGCCAACGTGGTGGTGACACTTTCAAGCTCGGAGGATCCTCCGTTGGCGCTTCCAACGACTGAGATCGTCCCTGAGGACACTATCCGCCCGTCCGACCAGCTAAAAAGGAAGAAGGGCTCCTCCTCAAAGACCTAATCACAACCCAACATGAAAAGGCACACAATGAAAGAGGTGGCTTCATCGATGGTCTCGTCAATGACCCCGAGGAGTTCCGACTCCCCGAGCGTCAAGGGGGATCCTTCTAGTAAAAGCTCAGGAAGCTTTCTGTTGATGTTTGAGCTCGCTCGCCAAGCGATGGATCAAGAGTTTCCTGTGTCATACCCTCCTCCCACGATCAAGAAGATGACGGAAGACAATACGGTCGAGGAGGCCCAGTTGTTGGCAGGGGTGAGTCGTGGTTGGATTTGGGCTTGTGTTATCGTTCTCCTTTGGTTCTCACCTTCGGTTTCTTATTTTCTTCTTAGACCGTCCACCTTTGTATGACAGCTATGACAAAGATTGGGAACCGCACCCAAAGGGCTACGGCCGAGCTGACTAGGAGTTATGACGAGCTGACCAGTAAGGTGAATGATCTGAAGGACATGGTTAATAAGCTTCAAGAGGATGCAGCGAACGAGAAGAAACTACTACAAACTTCTCTCGATGAGAAAGACAGACGTATTAAGGAGCAAACTGTTGAGTTGGCGTTGGGGCTCGATAAAATATTGAAGGAGAAGTCCGAGAGAGAGTCCATTGCCACTGAACTTCAAGAGTTAAAGGACAAGCAGGAATCGATGCTCGCGCATGCCCGCCAGGAGGCGATCAACAACTATGCATCTGGCCATCACGAGGGCTCGCGTCAGTGGTTCCTCGCATAGTATCAAGTGAACGCCTTATGCAAGGTGGCCAAGCTCCAGGCGGCCGAGTAGGGGCTTCCGAACTTCGCGATCAATTCCAAGAAGATGTATGGCTATTCCTTGATTCCCTCCGAGTACTCTCCTGCTCCTACCGGCGCCTATGTCCAGAATGATGACAAAACCCTTGAAGCATGGACCGTTACTTATGTTCCTAAAGCCAGTGCGCCCACTCCCGGCCGCGAGCGTGACATGCCGTGTGGTGCGACAGCCTTTGCAAAGACTAATAATGCCATGAATGTCGCGAAGAAGATTGCCTCTAACTCCGCTCCTCCATCGTCTACCGCACCTTGATATTTGTTTCTATCTTTAAACAATGCTAACATTTTTTGGCACCAAGGGGTCTGTAATATAACTCTTACATTCGTTCTCTTACTTTGAATTGCTTTAATGCTTTGATTTGCGCTATACCTTAGTTTTTCTTGAGTTGTTTCACCTGCTTTGTTAATTACTTTCTTCCACAACCCAATCCTACTACCCCCTGTCTTTTTGACCATATACCTTAGGCGTATGTGATAAAAGGTATCTTACATGGGTTGTGGTTTCTAATGCTCGATGATATGGATGGTGTAAAGTGCTACTAAAATTTCATTTGCAATGAATAATATTCTATATCTATCATACATCCATACTACCATAGTTGAGTACTTGAAATAAAAAGGAGATATCTAAATAACAAGATTCGTTCATTTTGCTACATATGAGTCTTAACGCATTTCCTCGAGTTATCTGTGATCTATCGTTGCGCGTACATGCGCGTTATTCTGATTTGGACGCTTATGAAGACCCTCTACTCTTATTACTTGTCTGTTCGGGAATTTATGGATAAAGTGCCCATGTGACATTATATTTCAATGTTATTGCAATTCGTAAGATATGCTTGCTTATTGTATTACACATGTTTAGACGTACCTTATCTTAGGCCGCATCCCTGCTTCTAGGGGTTGTGCCGTTTAGTGTGTGTGATTCTTAGTTCGACCTGTGGAATAAACGGATTGTGACGTTTATGATCATCGAACCGTATTAAATATCATGAGATTGTGAATGTTTTTATCTTGTTTTTGCTCGTGACTGGCTCGAGGCTCTCTGCCCTGAGGACGCAGTACAAGATGATGCTATTGCTCGTGGCTGCCTCGAGGCCTCGTGCCTCAAGGACGCAATCCAAGCTAATGATATTGCTCGTGGTTGGCTCGAGGCCTTGTGCCTCAAGGACGCAGTCCAAGCTGGTGATATTGCTCGTGGCTGGCTCGATGCCTCGTTCCTCAAGAGCCCAGTCCAATCTAGGTTGTTGTTGCTCGTGACTGGCTCGCGACCCTCTGCCCTCGAGGACGCAGACCAAGCTGGTATGATTGTTCATGACTGGCTCGAGTCCTTGTGCCCCGAGGACGCAGTCAAAGATGGTATGATTGCTCGTGACTAGCTCGAGGCTTCATGCCCAAAGGACGCAGTCCAAGCTGAGTGGGTTCTACTGCGAGACGAGTAACAATGTGTTAGGGTTTTGAATATTTTTGTGGGAGTGCACGTATGCTATCCCAATATTCGTACCTTATTTGATCGAGTGAGTATGGCTCTCTATGTACCGTTATTCGTTGTTAAGGCCTTGACGAGCCTTAACGTGTTTCCACGCCTATCATACACGATTTGTGTTATGACTTCTTTTGATAAATAGCAGATGCATGTTGTGAGTTTAAAAGCATGCGTTTAACGTTAAATAGGTTTTAATGAGAGTTTATGTACCTTGGGCGAGGTGTGTGAGTGTTATGGGTAGTACTTACAGAGTCGCATCACATTCCACGGATTTGCGATGCGGTTCCCAGCACAATCTTTGAGCTTGTATGCCCCCGGAGCTACCTCGGCCTCAACGATGTAAGACCCTTGCTAGTTCAGATCCAGTTTACCCCCTTCTATCTTTCGCATGACTAAGTCTCCCTTTACGAAACCTCGAGTCTTGATTTTCTTGTTGTAATACTTTTCTACAACAACCTTATGATTTGATGCCCTTATGGTTGCCAGTTCTAGGGGCTTCTTCTCGAAACTGTAACTCTTGTTTCATCTTCTCGGTGTTCTCATCCTCGTTGTATTGTATGATTATGTCAGTTGGGAAAAGGTGCTCGATCGGTACCATGGCCTCGACGCCATAGGTGAGGGTAAATGAAGTTTCTCCTGTTTCTTTCTTTACTGTTGTGCGGTTTACCCATAATACGAGGGGTAGCTTCTCGGCCCACATGCCTCATGCGCCATCAACTCTCTTCTTCAAGTCTTTGACGATGCTTTTATTTGCAGCCTCGACTTGGCCATTGCAGTGAGGGTGTGAGGCAGGTGCGAATTTCAATCTGATCCCGGGGTACCTGTTACTATGTCTTGTGGCATCCCATACCGGCATATGATATTTTTCCATAGGAATTTTTGCACGGCCTAGACGTTCGTGCAAGCTAGCGGTATGGCTTCGATCCACTTGGTGAAGTAATCGATGGCCACAATTATAAATTTGAGCTGTCCTAGTGCCTTTTGCGAGAATGGACCCAATAAGTCTAACCCATCATGGTGAATGCACACGGCCTTGCCATTATCTGCATTTCCACCCCCGACTGGTGACAGGCTGGTGTATGAGCTTGGCACACTTTGCACGATCGTTCAATGTTCATCGCATCTTTTTGCATGGACAGCAAAAAATGGTCATGCCTTGGTGTCTTGAATACTAGGGACCGCCAGCCGGCGTGCGTCCCGCATAGCCCTGCATGTAGCTCGACAAGCATTTTCTGACCTTCTTCCCGTGCTAAGCACCTCAATTCTCGTGTCATGATCCCCTTTTTGTATAGTTCGCCCTTGGATGCGAAGAACCTCGCGGCCTTGGCCTGCAGCCTCTTGCATTCTCGAGGATCGTTTGGAAGCTTCTCCTGGGAAAGATATTGCAGTATAGGGGCTTGCCAATCGTCCCTCGGGTTGTTGATGTTCATCATGTCTAACTGTTCTGAGATTGATTTTGTGGTGGCGGTGTTGTA
>NW_027368965.1:0-46055 GCF_046119375.1 Phyllobates terribilis | reverse complement strand
CTACTGACTGAATGAAAGGAGCTGGCATCTCACTCTCTTTGAATCTTCTTTATCATGCTAAGAGGAGCAGGAAAAAGCAAAAAATTTCAGAATTGCACCTTGCAATGCGGAGAAATTACTGTTTGTGCATTTACAATATTCATTGATTTTTGCCATTGAAAAACGTCCAGAAATGATTGAAGCTACTGACTGAATGAAAGGAGCTGGCATCTCACTCTCTTTGAATCTTCTTTATCATGCTAAGAGGAGCAGGAAAAAGCAAAAAATTTCAGAATTGCACCTTGCAATGCGGAGAAATTACTGTTTGTGCATTTACAATATTCATTGATTTTTGCCATTGAAAAACGTCCAGA
Source organism: Phyllobates terribilis (assembly GCF_046119375.1). NCBI lineage: Eukaryota > Metazoa > Chordata > Amphibia > Anura > Dendrobatidae > Phyllobates > Phyllobates terribilis. The sequence continues at coordinate 45,702 of NW_027368965.1, read as the reverse complement.
AATGATTGAAGCTACTGACTGAATGAAAGGAGCTGGCATCTCACTCTCTTTGAATCTTCTTTATCATGCTAAGAGGAGCAGGAAAAAGCAAAAAATTTCAGAATTGCAACTTGCAATGCGGAGAAATTACTGTTTGTGCATTTACAATATTCATTGATTTTTGCCATTGAAAAACATCATGTTATTCATATACCAGAAATGATTGAAGCTACTGACTGAATGAAAGGAGCTGGCATCTCACTCTCTTTGAATCTTCTTTATCATGCTAAGAGGAGCAGGAAAAAGCAAAAAATTTCAGAATTGCACCTTGCAATGCGGAGAAATTACTGTTTGTGCATTTACAATATTCATTGATTTTTGCCATTGAAAAACGTCCAGAAATGATTGAAGCTACTGACTGAATGAAAGGAGCTGGCATCTCACTCTCTTTGAATCTTCTTTATCATGCTAAGAGGAGCAGGAAAAAGCAAAAAATTTCAGAATTGCACCTTGCAATGCGGAGAAATTACTGTTTGTGCATTTACAATATTCATTGATTTTTGCCATTGAAAAACGTCCAGAAATGATTGAAGCTACTGACTGAATGAAAGGAGCTGGCATCTCACTCTCTTTGAATCTTCTTTATCATGCTAAGAGGAGCAGGAAAAAGCAAAAAATTTCAGAATTGCACCTTGCAATGCGGAGAAATTACTGTTTGTGCATTTACAATATTCATTAATTTTTGCCATTGAAAAACATCATGTTATTCATATCCCAGAAATGTTTGAAGCTACTGACTGAATGAAAGAAGCTGGCATCTCACTCTCTTTGAATCTTCTTTATCATGCTAAGAGGAGCAGGAAAAAGCAAAAAAATTCAGAATTGCACCTTGCAATGCGGAGAAATTACTGTTTGTGCATTTACAATATTCATTGATTTTTGCCATTGAAAAACGTCCAGAAATGATTGAAGCTACTGACTGAATGAAAGGAGCTGGCATCTCACTCTCTTTGAATCTTCTTTATCATGCTAAGAGGAGCAGGAAAAAGCAAAAAATTTCAGAATTGCACCTTGCAATGCGGAGAAATTACTGTTTGTGCATTTACAATATTCATTGATTTTTGCCATTGAAAAACATCATGTTATTCATATACCAGAAATGTTTGAAGCTACTGACTGAATGAAAGGAGCTGGCATCTCACTCTCTTTGAATCTTCTTTATCATGCTAAGAGGAGCAGGAAAAAGCAAAAAATTTCAGAATTGCACCTTGCAATGCGGAGAAATTACTGTTTGTGCATTTACAATATTCATTGATTTTTGCCATTGAAAAACGTCCAGAAATGATTGAAGCTACTGACTGAATGAAAGGAGCTGGCATCTCACTCTCTTTGAATCTTCTTTATCATGCTAAGAGGAGCAGGAAAATGCAAGAAATTTCAGAATTGCACCTTGCAATGCGGAGAAATTACTGTTTGTGCATTTACAATATTCATTGATTTTTGCCATTGAAAAACATCCAGAAATGATTGAAGCTACTGACTGAATGAAAGGAGCTGGCATCTCACTCTCTTTGAATCTTCTTTATCATGCTAAGAGGAGCAGGAAAAAGCCAAAAATTTCAGAATTGCACCTTGCAATGCGGAGAAATTACTGTTTGTGCATTTACAATATTCATTGATTTTTGCCATTGAAAAACATCATGTTATTCATATACCAGAAATGATTGAAGCTACTGACTGAATGAAAGGAGCTGGCATCTCACTCTCTTTGAATCTTCTTTATCATGCAAAGAGGAGCAGGAAAAAGCAAAAAATTTCAGAATTGCACCTTGCAATGCGGAGAAATTACTGTTTGTGCATTTACAATATTCATTGATTTTTGCCATTGAAAAACGTCCAGAAATGATTGAAGCTACTGACTGAATGAAAGGAGCTGGCATCTCACTCTCTTTGAATCTTCTTTATCATGCTAAGAGGAGCAGGAAAAAGCAAAAAATTTCAGAATTGCACCTTGCAATGCGGAGAAATTACTGTTTGTGCATTTACAATATTCATTGATTTTTACCATTGAAAAACGTCCAGAAATGATTGAAGCAACTGACTGAATGAAAGGAGCTGGCATCTCACTCTCTTTGAATCTTCTTTATCATGCTAAGAGGAGCAGGAAAAAGCAAAAAATTTCAGAATTGCACCTTGCAATGCGGAGAAATTACTGTTTGTGCATTTACAATATTCATTGATTTTTGCCATTGAAAAACGTCCAGAAATAATTGAAGCTACTGACTGAATGAAAGGAGCTGGCATCTCACTCTCTTTGAATCTTCTTTATCATGCTAAGAGGAGCAGGAAAAAGCAAAAAATTTCAGAATTGCAACTTGCAATGCGGAGAAATTACTGTTTGTGCATTTACAATATTCATTGATTTTTGCCATTGAAAAACATCATGTTATTCATATACCAGAAATGATTGAAGCTACTGACTGAATGAAAGGAGCTGGCATCTCACTCTCTTTGAATCTTCTTTATCATGCTAAGAGGAGCAGGAAAAAGCAAAAAATTTCAGAATTGCACCTTGCAATGCGGAGAAATTACTGTTTGTGCATTTACAATATTCATTGATTTTTGCCATTGAAAAACGTCCAGAAATGATTGAAGCTACTGACTGAATGAAAGGAGCTGGCATCTCACTCTCTTTGAATCTTCTTTATCATGCTAAGAGGAGCAGGAAAAAGCAAAAAATTTCAGAATTGCACCTTGCAATGCGGAGAAATTACTGTTTGTGCTTTTACAATATTCATTGATTTTTGCCTTTGAAAAACATCATGTTATTCATATACCAGAAATGTTTGTAGCTACTGACTGAATGAAAGGAGCTGGCATCTCACTCTCTTTGAATCTTCTTTATCATGCTAAGAGGAGCAGGAAAAAGCAAAAAATTTCAGAATTGCACCTTGCAATGCGGAGAAATTACTGTTTGTGCATTTACAATATTCATTGATTTTTGCCATTGAAAAATGTCCAGAAATGATTGAAGCTGCTGACTGAATGAAAGGAGCTGGCATCTCACTCTCTTTGAATCTTCTTTATCATGCTAAGAGGAGCAGGAAAAAGCAAAAAATTTCAGAATTGCACCTTGCAATGCGGAGAAATTACTGTTTGTGCATTTACAATATTCATTCATTTTTGCCATTGAAAAACATCATGTTATTCATATACCAGAAATGATTGAAGCTACTGACTGAATGAAAGGAGCTGGCATCTCACTCTCTTTGAATCTTCTTTATCATGCTAAGAGGAGCAGGAAAAAGCAAAAAATTTCAGAATTGCACCTTGCAATGCGGAGAAATTACTGTTTGTGCATTTACAATATTCATTGATTTTTGCCATTGAAAAACGTCCAGAAATGATTGAAGCTACTGACTGAATGAAAGGAGCTGGCATCTCACTCTCTTTGAATCTTCTTTATCATGCTAAGAGGAGCAGGAAAAAGCAAAAAATTTCAGAATTGCACCTTGCAATGCGGAGAAATTACTGTTTGTGCATTTACAATATTCATTGATTTTTGCCATTGAAAAACGTCCAGAAATGATTGAAGCTACTGACTGAATGAAAGGAGCTGGCATCTCACTCTCTTTGAATCTTCTTTATCATGCTAAGAGGAGCAGGAAAAAGCAAAAAATTTCAGAATTGCACCTTGCAATGCGGAGAAATTACTGTTTGTGCATTTACAATATTCATTGATTTTTGCCATTGAAAAACATCATGTTATTCATATACCAGAAATGATTGAAGCTACTGACTGAATGAAAGGAGCTGGCATCTCGCTCTCTTTGAATCTTCTTTATCATGCTAAGAGGAGCAGGAAAAAGCAAAAAATTTCAGAATTGCACCTTGCAATGCGGAGAAATTACTGTTTGTGCATTTACAATATTCATTGATTTTTGCCATTGAAAAACGTTCAGAAATGATTGAAGCTACTGACTGAATGAAAGGAGCTGGCATCTCACTCTCTTTGAATCTTCTTTATCATGCTAAGAGGAGCAGGAAAAAGCAAAAAATTTCAGAATTGCACCTTGCAATGTGGAGAAATTACTCTTTGTGCATTTACAATATTCATTGATTTTTGCCATTGAAAAACATCATGTTATTCATATACCAGAAATGATTGAAGCTACTGACTGAATGAAAGGAGCTGGCATCTCACTCTCTTTGAATCTTCTTTATCATGCTAAGAGGAGCAGGAAAAAGCAAAAAATTTCAGAATTGCACCTTGCAATGCGGAGAAATTACTGTTTGTGCATTTACAATATTCATTGATTTTTGCCATTGAAAAACGTCCAGAAATGATTGAAGCTACTGACTGAATGAAAGGAGCTGGCATCTCACTCTCTTTGAATCTTCTTTATCATGCTAAGAGGAGCAGGAAAAAGCAAAAAATTTCAGAATTGCACCTTGCAATGCGGAGAAATTACTGTTTGTGCTTTTACAATATTCATTGATTTTTGCCATTGAAAAACATCATGTTATTCATATACCAGAAATGTTTGAAGCTACTGACTGAATGAAAGGAGCTGGCATCTCACTCTCTTTGAATCTTCTTTATCATGCTAAGAGGAGCAGGAAAAAGCAAAAAAATTTCAGAATTGCACCTTGCAATGCGGAGAAATTACTGTTTGTGCATTTACAATATTCATTGATTTTTGCCATTGAAAAACGTCCAGAAATGATTGAAGCTACTGACTGAATGAATGGAGCTGGCATCTCACTCTCTTTGAGTCTTCTTTATCATGCTAAGAGGAGCAGGAAAAAGCAAAAAATTTCAGAATTGCACCTTGCAATGCGGAGAAATTACTGTTTGTGCATTTACAATATTCATTGATTTTTGCCATTGAAAAACGTCCAGAAATGATTGAAGCTACTGACTGAATGAAAGGAGCTGGCATCTCACTCTCTTTGAATCTTCTTTATCATGCTAAGAGGAGCAGGAAAAAGCAAAAAATTTCAGAATTGCAACTTGCAATGCGGAGAAATTACTGTTTGTGCATTTACAATATTCATTGATTTTTGCCATTGAAAAACATCATGTTATTCGTATACCAGAAATGATTGAAGCTACTGACTGAATGAAAGGAGCTGGCATCTCACTCTCTTTGAATCTTCTTTATCATGCTAAGAGGAGCAGGAAAAAGCAAAAAATTTCAGAATTGCACCTTGCAATGCGGAGAAATTACTGTTTGTGCATTTACAATATTCATTGATTTTTGCCATTGAAAAACGTCCAGAAATGATTGAAGCTACTGACTGAATGAAAGGAGCTGGCATCTCACTCTCTTTGAATCTTCTTTATCATGCTAAGAGGAGCAGGAAAAAGCAAAAAATTTCAGAATTGCACCTTGCAATGCGGAGAAATTACTGTTTGTGCTTTTACAATATTCATTGATTTTTGCCATTGAAAAACATCATGTTATTCATATACCAGAAATGTTTGAAGCTACTGACTGAATGAAAGGAGCTGGCATCTCACTCTCTTTGAATCTTCTTTATCATGCTAAGAGGAGCAGGAAAAAGCAAAAAATTTCAGAATTGCACCTTGCAATGCGGAGAAATTACTGTTTGTGCATTTACAATATTCATTGATTTTTGCCATTGAAAAACGTCCAGAAATGATTGAAGCTGCTGACTGAATGAAAGGAGCTGGCATCTCACTCTCTTTGAATCTTCTTTATCATGCTAAGTGGAGCAGGAAAAAGCAAAAAATTTCAGAATTGCACCTTGCAATGCGGAGAAATTACTGTTTGTGCATTTACAATATTCATTGATTTTTGCCATTGAAAAACGTCCAGAAATGATTGAAGCTACTGACTGAATGAAAGGAGCTGGCATCTCACTCTCTTTGAATCTTCTTTATCATGCTAAGAGGAGCAGGAAAAAGCAAAAAATTTCAGAATTGCACCTTGCAATGCGGAGAAATTACTGTTTGTGCTTTTACAATATTCATTGATTTTTGCCATTGAAAAACATCATGTTATTCATATACCAGAAATGTTTGAAGCTACTGACTGAATGAAAGGAGCTGGCATCTCACTCTCTTTGAATCTTCTTTATCATGCTAAGAGGAGCAGGAAAAAGCAAAAAATTTCAGAATTGCACCTTGCAATGCGGAGAAATTACTGTTTGTGCATTTACAATATTCATTGATTTTTGCCATTGAAAAACGTCCAGAAATGATTGAAGCTACTGACTGAATGAAAGGAGCTGGCATCTCACTCTCTTTGAATCTTCTTTATCATGCTAAGAGGAGCAGGAAAAAGCAAAAAATTTCAGAATTGCACCTTGCAATGCGGAGAAATTACTGTTTGTGCATTTACAATATTCATTGATTTTTGCCATTGAAAAACGTCCAGAAATGATTGAAGCTACTGACTGAATGAAAGGAGCTGGCATCTCACTCTCTTTGAATCTTCTTTATCATGCTAAGAGGAGCAGGAAAAAGCAAAAAATTTCAGAATTGCAACTTGCAATGCGGAGAAATTACTGTTTGTGCATTTACAATATTCATTGATTTTTGCCATTGAAAAACATCATGTTATTCATATACCAGAAATGATTGAAGCTACTGACTGAATGAAAGGAGCTGGCATCTCACTCTCTTTGAATCTTCTTTATCATGCTAAGAGGAGCAGGAAAAAGCAAAAAATTTCAGAATTGCACCTTGCAATGCGGAGAAATTACTGTTTGTGCATTTACAATATTCATTGATTTTTGCCATTGAAAAACGTCCAGAAATGATTGAAGCTACTGACTGAATGAAAGGAGCTGGCATCTCACTCTCTTTGAATCTTCTTTATCATGCTAAGAGGAGCAGGAAAAAGCAAAAAATTTCAGAATTGCACCTTGCAATGCGGAGAAATTACTGTTTGTGCTTTTACAATATTCATTGATTTTTGCCATTGAAAAACATCATGTTATTCATATACCAGAAATGTTTGAAGCTACTGACTGAATGAAAGGAGCTGGCATCTCACTCTCTTTGAATCTTCTTTATCATGCTAAGAGGAGCAGGAAAAAGCAAAAAATTTCAGAATTGCACCTTGCAATGCGGAGAAATTACTGTTTGTGCATTTACAATTTTCATTGATTTTTGCCATTGAAAAACGTCCAGAAATGATTGAAGCTACTGACTGAATGAAAGGAGCTGGCATCTCACTCTCTTTGAATCTTCTTTATCATGCTAAGAGGAGCAGGAAAAAGCAAAAAATTTCAGAATTGCACCTTGCAATGCGGAGAAATTACTGTTTGTGCATTTACAATATTCATTGATTTTTGCCATTGAAAAACGTCCAGAAATGATTGAAGCTACTGACTGAATGAAAGGAGCTGGCATCTCACTCTCTTTGAATCTTCTTTATCATGCTAAGAGGAGCAGGAAAAAGCAAAAAATTTCAGAATTGCACCTTGCAATGCGGAGAAATTACTGTTTGTGCATTTACAATATTCATTGATTTTTGCCATTGAAAAACATCATGTTATTCATATACCAGAAATGATTGAAGCTACTGACTGAATGAAAGGAGCTGGCATCTTACTCTCTTTGAATCTTCTTTGTCATGCTAAGAGGAGCAGGAAAAAGCAAAAAATTTCAGAATTGCACCTTGCAATGCGGAGAAATTACTGTTTGTGCATTTACAATATTCATTGATTTTTGCCATTGAAAAACGTCCAGAAATGATTGAAGCAACTGACTGAATGAAAGGAGCTGGCATCTCACTCTCTTTGAATCTTCTTTATCATGCTAAGAGGAGCAGGAAAAAGCAAAAAATTTCAGAATTGCACCTTGCAATGCGGAGAAATTACTGTTTGTGCATTTACAATATTCATTGATTTTTGCCATTGAAAAACGTCCAGAAATGATTGAAGCTACTGACTGAATGAAAGGAGCTGGCATCTCACTCTCTTTGAATCTTCTTTATCATGCTAAGAGGAGCAGGAAAAAGCAAAAAATTTCAGAATTGCACCTTGCAATGCGGAGAAATTACTGTTTGTGCTTTTACAATATTCATTGATTTTTGCCATTGAAAAACATCATGTTATTCATATACCAGAAATGTTTGTAGCTACTGACTGAATGAAAGGAGCTGGCATCTCACTCTCTTTGAATCTTCTTTATCATGCTAAGAGGAGCAGGAAAAAGCAAAAAATTTCAGAATTGCACCTTGCAATGCGGAGAAATTACTGTTTGTGCATTTACAATATTCATTGATTTTTGCCATTGAAAAATGTCCAGAAATGATTGAAGCTGCTGACTGAATGAAAGGAGCTGGCATCTCACTCTCTTTGAATCTTCTTTATCATGCTAAGAGGAGCAGGAAAAAGCAAAAAATTTCAGAATTGCACCTTGCAATGCGGAGAAATTACTGTTTGTGCATTTACAATATTCATTCATTTTTGCCATTGAAAAACATCATGTTATTCATATACCAGAAATGATTGAAGCTACTGACTGAATGAAAGGAGCTGGCATCTCACTCTCTTTGAATCTTCTTTATCATGCTAAGAGGAGCAGGAAAAAGCAAAAAATTTCAGAATTGCACCTTGCAATGCGGAGAAATTACTGTTTGTGCATTTACAATATTCATTGATTTTTGCCATTGAAAAACGTCCAGAAATGATTGAAGCTACTGACTGAATGAAAGGAGCTGGCATCTCACTCTCTTTGAATCTTCTTTATCATGCTAAGAGGAGCAGGAAAAAGCAAAAAATTTCAGAATTGCACCTTGCAATGCGGAGAAATTACTGTTTGTGCATTTACAATATTCATTGATTTTTGCCATTGAAAAACGTCCAGAAATGATTGAAGCTACTGACTGAATGAAAGGAGCTGGCATCTCACTCTCTTTGAATCTTCTTTATCATGCTAAGAGGAGCAGGAAAAAGCAAAAAATTTCAGAATTGCACCTTGCAATGCGGAGAAATTACTGTTTGTGCATTTACAATATTCATTGATTTTTGCCATTGAAAAACATCATGTTATTCATTTACCAGAAATGATTGAAGCTACTGACTGAATGAAAGGAGCTGGCATCTCGCTCTCTTTGAATCTTCTTTATCATGCTAAGAGGAGCAGGAAAAAGCAAAAAATTTCAGAATTGCACCTTGCAATGCGGAGAAATTACTGTTTGTGCATTTACAATATTCATTGATTTTTGCCATTGAAAAACGTTCAGAAATGATTGAAGCTACTGACTGAATGAAAGGAGCTGGCATCTCACTCTCTTTGAATCTTCTTTATCATGCTAAGAGGAGCAGGAAAAAGCAAAAAATTTCAGAATTGCACCTTGCAATGTGGAGAAATTACTCTTTGTGCATTTACAATATTCATTGATTTTTGCCATTGAAAAACATCATGTTATTCATATACCAGAAATGATTGAAGCTACTGACTGAATGAAAGGAGCTGGCATCTCACTCTCTTTGAATCTTCTTTATCATGCTAAGAGGAGCAGGAAAAAGCAAAAAATTTCAGAATTGCACCTTGCAATGCGGAGAAATTACTGTTTGTGCATTTACAATATTCATTGATTTTTGCCATTGAAAAACGTCCAGAAATGATTGAAGCTACTGACTGAATGAAAGGAGCTGGCATCTCACTCTCTTTGAATCTTCTTTATCATGCTAAGAGGAGCAGGAAAAAGCAAAAAATTTCAGAATTGCACCTTGCAATGCGGAGAAATTACTGTTTGTGCTTTTACAATATTCATTGATTTTTGCCATTGAAAAACATCATGTTATTCATATACCAGAAATGTTTGAAGCTACTGACTGAATGAAAGGAGCTGGCATCTCACTCTCTTTGAATCTTCTTTATCATGCTAAGAGGAGCAGGAAAAAGCAAAAAATTTCAGAATTGCACCTTGCAATGCGGAGAAATTACTGTTTGTGCATTTACAATATTCATTGATTTTTGCCATTGAAAAACGTCCAGAAATGATTGAAGCTACTGACTGAATGAAAGGAGCTGGCATCTCACTCTCTTTGAATCTTCTTTATCATGCTAAGTGGAGCAGGAAAAAGCAAAAAATTTCAGAATTGCACCTTGCAATGCGGAGAAATTACTGTTTGTGCATTTACAATATTCATTGATTTTTGCCATTGAAAAACGTCCAGAAATGATTGAAGCTACTGACTGAATGAAAGGAGCTGGCATCTCACTCTCTTTGAATCTTCTTTATCATGCTAAGAGGAGCAGGAAAAAGCAAAAAATTTCAGAATTGCACCTTGCAATGCGGAGAAATTACTGTTTGTGCTTTTACAATATTCATTGATTTTTGCCATTGAAAAACATCATGTTATTCATATACCAGAAATGTTTGAAGCTACTGACTGAATGAAAGGAGCTGGCATCTCACTCTCTTTGAATCTTCTTTATCATGCTAAGAGGAGCAGGAAAAAGCAAAAAATTTCAGAATTGCACCTTGCAATGCGGAGAAATTACTGTTTGTGCATTTACAATATTAATTGATTTTTCCCATTGAAAAACGTCCAGAAATGATTGAAGCTACTGACTGAATGAAAGGAGCTGGCATCTCACTCTCTTTGAATCTTCTTTATCATGCTAAGAGGAGCAGGAAAAAGCAAAAAATTTCAGAATTGCACCTTGCAATGCGGAGAAATTACTGTTTGTGCATTTACAATATTCATTGATTTTTGCCATTGAAAAACGTCCAGAAATGATTGAAGCTACTGACTGAATGAAAGGAGCTGGCATCTCACTCTCTTTGAATCTTCTTTATCATGCTAAGAGGAGCAGGAAAAAGCAAAAAATTTCAGAATTGCAACTTGCAATGCGGAGAAATTACTGTTTGTGCATTTACAATATTCATTGATTTTTGCCATTGAAAAACATCATGTTATTCATATACCAGAAATGATTGAAGCTACTGACTGAATGAAAGGAGCTGGCATCTCACTCTCTTTGAATCTTCTTTATCATGCTAAGAGGAGCAGGAAAAAGCAAAAAATTTCAGAATTGCACCTTGCAATGCGGAGAAATTACTGTTTGTGCATTTACAATATTCATTGATTTTTGCCATTGAAAAACGTCCAGAAATGATTGAAGCTACTGACTGAATGAAAGGAGCTGGCATCTCACTCTCTTTGAATCTTCTTTATCATGCTAAGAGGAGCAGGAAAAAGCAAAAAATTTCAGAATTGCACCTTGCAATGCGGAGAAATTACTGTTTGTGCTTTTACAATATTCATTGATTTTTGCCATTGAAAAACATCATGTTATTCATATACCAGAAATGTTTGAAGCTACTGACTGAATGAAAGGAGCTGGCATCTCACTCTCTTTGAATCTTCTTTATCATGCTAAGAGGAGCAGGAAAAAGCAAAAAATTTCAGAATTGCACCTTGCAATGCGGAGAAATTACTGTTTGTGCATTTACAATTTTCATTGATTTTTGCCATTGAAAAACGTCCAGAAATGATTGAAGCTACTGACTGAATGAAAGGAGCTGGCATCTCACTCTCTTTGAATCTTCTTTATCATGCTAAGAGTAGCAGGAAAAAGCAAAAAATTTCAGAATTGCACCTTGCAATGCGGAGAAATTACTGTTTGTGCATTTACAATATTCATTGATTTTTGCCATTGAAAAACGTCCAGAAATGATTGAAGCTACTGACTGAATGAAAGGAGCTGGCATCTCACTCTCTTTGAATCTTCTTTATCATGCTAAGAGGAGCAGGAAAAAGCAAAAAATTTCAGAATTGCACCTTGCAATGCGGAGAAATTACTGTTTGTGCATTTACAATATTCATTGATTTTTGCCATTGAAAAACATCATGTTATTCATATACCAGAAATGATTGAAGCTACTGACTGAATGAAAGGAGCTGGCATCTTACTCTCTTTGAATCTTCTTTGTCATGCTAAGAGGAGCAGGAAAAAGCAAAAAATTTCAGAATTGCACCTTGCAATGCGGAGAAATTACTGTTTGTGCATTTACAATATTCATTGATTTTTGCCATTGAAAAACGTCCAGAAATGATTGAAGCTACTGACTGAATGAAAGGAGCTGGCATCTCACTCTCTTTGAATCTTCTTTATCATGCTAAGAGGAGCAGGAAAAAGCAAAAAATTTCAGAATTGCACCTTGCAATGCGGAGAAATTACTGTTTGTGCATTTACAATATTCATTGATTTTTGCCATTGAAAAACGTCCAGAAATGATTGAAGCTACTGACTGAATGAAAGGAGCTGGCATCTCACTCTCTTTGAATCTTCTTTATCATGCTAAGAGGAGCAGGAAAAAGCAAAAAATTTCAGAATTGCACCTTGCAATGCGGAGAAATTACTGTTTGTGCATTTACAATATTCATTGATTTTTGCCATTGAAAAACATCATGTTATTCATATACCAGAAATGTTTGAAGCTACTGACTGAATGAAAGGAGCTGGCATCTCACTCTCTTTGAATCTTCTTTATCATGCTAAGAGGAGCAGGAAAAAGCAAAAAATTTCAGAATTGCACCTTGCAATGCGGAGAAATTACTGTTTGTGCATTTACAATATTCATTGATTTTTGCCATTGAAAAACGTCCAGAAATGATTGAAGCTACTGACTGAATGAAAGGAGATGGCATCTCACTCTCTTTGAATCTTCTTTATCATGCTAAGAGGAGCAGGAAAAAGCAAAAAATTTCAGAATTGCACCTTGCAATGCGGAGAAATTACTGTTTGTGCATTTACAATATTCATTGATTTTTGCCATTGAAAAACGTCCAGAAATGATTGAAGCTACTGACTGAATGAAAGGAGCTGGCATCTCACTCTCTTTGAATCTTCTTTATCATGCTAAGAGGAGCAGGAAAAAGCAAAAAATTTCAGAATTGAACCTTGCAATGCGGAGAAATTACTCTTTGTGCATTTACAATATTCATTGATTTTTGCCATTGAAAAACATCATGTTATTCATATACCAGAAATGTTTGAAGCTACTGACTGAATGAAAGGAGCTGGCATCTCACTCTCTTTGAATCTTCTTTATCATGCTAAGAGGAGCAGGAAAAAGCAAAAAATTTCAGAATTGCACCTTGCAATGCGGAGAAATTACTGTTTGTGCATTTACAATATTCATTGATTTTTGCCATTGAAAAACATCATGTTATTCATATACCAGAAATGTTTGAAGCTACTGACTGAATGAAAGGAGCTGGCATCTCACTCTCTTTGAATCTTCTTTATCATGCTAAGAGGAGCAGGAAAAAGCAAAAAATTTCAGAATTGAACCTTGCAATGTGGAGAAATTACTGTTTGTGCATTTACAATATTCATTGATTTTTACCATTGAAAAACGTCCAGAAATGATTGAAGCTACTGACTGAATGAAAGTAGCTGGCATCTCACTCTCTTTGAATCTTCTTTATCATGCTAAGAGGAGCAGGAAAAAGCAAAAAATTTCAGACTTGCACCTTGCAATGCGGAGAAATTACTGTTTGTGCATTTACAATATTCATTGATTTTTGCCATTGAAAAACATCATGTTATTCATATACCAGAAATGTTTGAAGCTACTGACTGAATGAAAGGAGCTGGCATCTCACTCTCTTTGAATCTTCTTTATCATGCTAAGAGGAGCAGGAAAAAGCAAAAAATTTCAGAATTGCACCTTGCAATGCGGAGAAATTACTGTTTGTGCATTTACAATATTCATTGATTTTTGCCATTGAAAAACGTCCAGAAATGATTGAAGCTACTGACTGAATGAAAGGAGCTGGCATCTCACTCTCTTTGAATCTTCTTTATCATGCTAAGAGGAGCAGGAAAAAGCAAAAAATTTCAGAATTGCACCTTGCAATGCGGAGAAATTACTGTTTGTGCATTTACAATATTCATTGATTTTTGCCATTGAAAAACGTCCAGAAATGATTGAAGCTACTGACTGAATGAAAGGAGCTGGCATCTCACTCTCTTTGAATCTTCTTTATCATGCTAAGAGGAGCAGGAAAAATCAAAAAATTTCAGAATTGCACCTTGCAATGCGGAGAAATTACTGTTTGTGCATTTACAATATTCAATGATTTTTGCCATTGAAAAACATGTTATTCATATACCAGAAATGTTTGAAGCTACTGACTGAATGAAAGGAGCTGGCACCTCACTCTCTTTGAATCTTCTTTATCATGCTAAGAGGAGCGGGAAAAAGCAAAAAATTTCAGAATTGCACCTTGCAATGCGGAGAAATTACTGTTTGTGCATTTACAATATTCATTGATTTTTGCCATTGAAAAACATCCAGAAATGATTGAAGGTACTGACTGAATGAAAGGAGCTGGCATCTCACTCTCTTTGAATCTTCTTTATCATGCTAAGAGGAGCAGGAAAAAGCAAAAAATTTCAGAATTGCACCTTGCAATGCGGAGAAATTACTGTTTGTGCATTTACAATATTCATTGATTTTTGCCATTGAAAAACGTCCAGAAATGATTGAAGCTACTGACTGAATGAAAGGAGCTGGCATCTCACTCTCTTTGAATCTTCTTTATCATGCTAAGAGGAGCAGGAAAAAGCAAAAAATTTCAGAATTGCACCTTGCAATGCGGAGAAATTACAGTTTGTGCATTTACAATATTCATTGATTTTTGCCATTGAAAAACATCCAGAAATGATTGAAGCTACTGACTGAATGAAAGGAGCTGGCATCTCACTCTCTTTGAATCTTCTTTATCATGCTAAGAGGAGCAGGAAAAAGCAAAAAATTTCAGAATTGCACCTTGCAATGCGGAGAAATTACTGTTTGTGCATTTACAATATTCATTGATTTTTGCCATTGAAAAACGTCCAGAAATGATTGAAGCTACTGACTGAATGAAAGGAGCTGGCATCTCACTCTCTTTGAATCTTCTTTATCATGCTAAGAGGAGCAGGAAAAAGCAAAAAATTTCAGAATTGCACCTTGCAATGCGGAGAAATTACTGTTTGTGCATTTACAATATTCATTGATTTTTGCCATTGAAAAACATCATGTTATTCATATACCAGAAATGATAGAAGCTACTGACTGAATGAAAGGAGCTGGCATCTTACTCTCTTTGAATCTTCTTTGTCATGCTAAGAGGAGCAGGAAAAAGCAAAAAATTTCAGAATTGCACCTTGCAATGCGGAGAAATTACTGTTTGTGCATTTACAATATTCATTGATTTTTGCCATTGAAAAACGTCCAGAAATGATTGAAGCTACTGACTGAATGAAAGGAGCTGGCATCTCACTCTCTTTGAATCTTCTTTATCATGCTAAGAGGAGCAGGAAAAAGCAAAAAATTTCAGAATTGCACCTTGCAATGCGGAGAAATTACTGTTTGTGCATTTACAATATTCATTGATTTTTGCCATTGAAAAACATCATGTTATTCATATACCAGAAATGTTTGAAGCTACTGACTGAATGAAAGGAGCTGGCATCTCACTCTCTTTGAATCTTCTTTATCATGCTTAGAGGAGCAGGAAAAAGCAAAAAATTTCAGAATTGCACCTTGCAATGTGGAGAAATTACTGTTTGTGCATTTACAATATTCATTGATTTTTACCATTGAAAAACGTCCAGAAATGATTGAAGCTACTGACTGAATGAAAGTAGCTGGCATCTCACTCTCTTTGAATCTTCTTTATCATGCTAAGAGGAGCAGGAAAAAGCAAAAAATTTCAGAATTGCACCTTGCAATCCAGAGAAATTACTGTTTGTGCATTTACAATATTCATTGATTTTTGCCATTGAAAAACATCATGTTATTCATATACCAGAAATGTTTGAAGCTACTGACTGAATGAAAGGAGCTGGCATCTCACTCTCTTTGAATCTTCTTTATCAAGCTAAGAGGAGCAGGAAAAAGCAAAAAATTTCAGAATTGCACCTTGCAATGTGGAGAAATTACTGTTTGTGCATTTACAATATTCATTGATTTTTACCATTGAAAAACGTCCAGAAATGATTGAAGCTACTGACTGAATGAAAGTAGCTGGCATCTCACTCTCTTTGAATCTTCTTTATCATGCTAAGAGGAGCAGGAAAAAGCAAAAAATTTCAGACTTGCACCTTGCAATGCGGAGAAATTACTGTTTGTGCATTTACAATATTCATTGATTTTTGCCATTGAAAAACATCATGTTATTCATATACCAGAAATGTTTGAAGCTACTGACTGAATGAAAGGAGCTGGCATCTCACTCTCTTTGAATCTTCTTTATCATGCTAAGAGGAGCAGGAAAAAGCAAAAAATTTCAGAATTGCACCTTGCAATGCGGAGAAATTACTGTTTGTGCATTTACAATATTCATTGATTTTTGCCATTGAAAAACGTCCAGAAATGATTGAAGCTACTGACTGAATGAAAGGAGCTGGCATCTCACTCTCTTTGAATCTTGTTTATCATGCTAAGAGGAGCAGGAAAAAGCAAAAAATTTCAGAATTGCACCTTGCAATGCGGAGAAATTACTGTTTGTGCATTTACAATATTCATTGATTTTTGCCATTGAAAAACGTCCAGAAATGATTGAAGCTACTGACTGAATGAAAGGAGCTGGCATCTCACTCTCTTTGAATCTTCTTTATCATGCTAAGAGGAGCAGGAAAAAGCAAAAAATTTCAGAATTGCACCTTGCAATGCGGAGAAATTACTGTTTGTGCATTTACAATATTCATTGATTTTTGCCATTGAAAAACATCATGTTATTCATATACCAGAAATGATTGAAGCTACTGACTGAATGAAAGGAGCTGGCATCTCACTCTCTTTGAATCTTCTTTATCATGCTAAGAGGAGCAGGAAAAAGCAAAAAATTTCAGAATTGCACCTTGCAATGCGGAGAAATTACTGTTTGTGCATTTACAATATTCATTGATTTTTGCCATTGAAAAACGTCCAGAAATGTTTGAAGCTACTGACTGAATGAAAGGAGCTGGCATCTCACTCTCTTTGAATCTTCTTTATCATGCTAGGATTAGCAGGAAAAAGCAAAAAATTTCAGAATTGCACCTTGCAATGTGGAGATATTACTGTTTGTGCATTTACAATATTCATTGATTTTTGCCATTGAAAAACGTCCAGAAATGTTTCAAGCTACTGACTGAATGAAAGGAGCTGGCATCTCACTCTCTTTGAATCTTCTTTATCATGCTAAGAGGAGCAGGAAAAAGCAAAAAATTTCAGACTTGCACCTTGCAATGCGGAGAAATTACTGTTTGTGCATTTACAATATTCATTGATTTTTGCCATTGAAAAACATCATGTTATTCATATACCAGAAATGTTTGAAGCTACTGACTGAATGAAAGGAGCTGGCATCTCACTCTCTTTGAATCTTCTTTATCATGCTAAGAGGAGCAGGAAAAAGCAAAAAATTTCAGAATTGCACCTTGCAATGCGGAGAAATTACTGTTTGTGCATTTACAATATTCATTGATTTTTGCCATTGAAAAACGTCCAGAAATGATTGAAGCTACTGACTGAATGAAAGGAGCTGGCATCTCACTCTCTTTGAATCTTGTTTATCATGCTAAGAGGAGCAGGAAAAAGCAAAAAATTTCAGAATTGCACCTTGCAATGCGGAGAAATTACTGTTTGTGCATTTACAATATTCATTGATTTTTGCCATTGAAAAACGTCCAGAAATGATTGAAGCTACTGACTGAATGAAAGGAGCTGGCATCTCACTCTCTTTGAATCTTCTTTATCATGCTAAGAGGAGCAGGAAAAAGCAAAAAATTTCAGAATTGCACCTTGCAATGCGGAGAAATTACTGTTTGTGCATTTACAATATTCATTGATTTTTGCCATTGAAAAACATCATGTTATTCATATACCAGAAATGATTGAAGCTACTGACTGAATGAAAGGAGCTGGCATCTCACTCTCTTTGAATCTTCTTTATCATGCTAAGAGGAGAAGGAAAAAGCAAAAAATTTCAGAATTGCACCTTGCAATGCGGAGAAATTACTGTTTGTGCATTTACAATATTCATTGATTTTTGCCATTGAAAAACGTCCAGAAATGTTTGAAGCTACTGACTGAATGAAAGGAGCTGGCATCTCACTCTCTTTGAATCTTCTTTATCATGCTAGGATTAGCAGGAAAAAGCAAAAAATTTCAGAATTGCACCTTGCAATGTGGAGATATTACTGTTTGTGCATTTACAATATTCATTGATTTTTGCCATTGAAAAACGTCCAGAAATGATTGAAGCTACTGACTGAATGAAAGGAGCTGGCATCTCACTCTCTTTGAATCTTCTTTATCATGCTAAGAGGAGCAGGAAAAAGCAAAAAATTTCAGAATTGCACCTTGCAATGCGGAGAAATTACTGTTTGTGCATTTACAATACTCATTGATTTTTGCCATTGAAAAACGTCCAGAAATGTTTGAAGCTACTGACTGAATGAAAGGAGCTGGCATCTCACTCTCTTTGAATCTTCTTTATCATGCTAGGATTAGCAGGAAAAAGCAAAAAATTTCAGAATTGCACCTTGCAATGTGGAGATATTACTGTTTGTGCATTTACAATATTCATTGATTTTTGCCATTGAAAAACGTCCAGAAATGTTTGAAGCTACTGACTGAATGAAAGGAGCTGGCATCTCACTCTCTTTGAATCTTCTTTATCATGCTAAGAGGAGCAGGAAAAAGCAAAAAATTTCAGACTTGCACCTTGCAATGCGGAGAAATTACTGTTTGTGCATTTACAATATTCATTGATTTTTGCCATTGAAAAACATCATGTTATTCATATACCAGAAATGTTTGAAGCTACTGACTGAATGAAAGGAGCTGGCATCTCACTCTCTTTGAATCTTCTTTATCATGCTAAGAGGAGCAGGAAAAAGCAAAAAATTTCAGAATTGCACCTTGCAATGCGGAGAAATTACTGTTTGTGCATTTACAATATTCATTGATTTTTGCCATTGAAAAACGTCCAGAAATGATTGAAGCTACTGACTGAATGAAAGGAGCTGGCATCTCACTCTCTTTGAATCTTGTTTATCATGCTAAGAGGAGCAGGAAAAAGCAAAAAATTTCAGAATTGCACCTTGCAATGCGGAGAAATTACTGTTTGTGCATTTACAATATTCATTGATTTTTGCCATTGAAAAACATCCAGAAATGTTTATACCAGAAATGTTTGAAGCTACTGACTGAATGAAAGGAGCTGGCATCTCACTCTCTTTGAATCTTCTTTATCATGCTAAGAGGAGCAGGAAAAAGCAAAAAATTTCAGAATTGCACTTTGCAATGCGGAGAAATTACTGTTTGTGCATTTACAATATTCATTGATTTTTGCCATTGAAAAACGTCCAGAAATGACTGAAGCTACTGACTGAATGAAAGGAGCTGGCATCTCACTCTCTTTGAATCTTCTTTATCATGCTAAGAGGAGCAGGAAAAAGCAAAAAATTTCAGAATTGCATCTTGCAATGCGGAGAAATTACTGTTTGTGCATTTACAATATTCATTGATTTTTGCCATTGAAAAACGTCCAGAAATGATTGAAGCTACTGACTGAATGAAAGGAGCTGGCATCTCACTCTCTTTGAATCTTCTTTATCATGCTAAGAGGAGCAGGAAAAAGCAAAAAATTTCAGAATTGCACCTTGCAATGCGGAGAAATTACTGTTTGTGCATTTACAATATTCATTGATTTTTGCCATTGAAAAACATCATGTTATTCATATACCAGAAATGATTGAAGCTACTGACTGAATGAAAGGAGCTGGCATCTCACTCTCTTTGAATCTTCTTTATCATGCTAAGAGGAGCAGGAAAAAGCAAAAAATTTCAGAATTGCACCTTGCAATGCGGAGAAATTACTGTTTGTGCATTTACAATATTCATTGATTTTTGCCATTGAAAAACATCCAGAAATGATTGAAGCTACTGACTGAATGAAAGGAGCTGGCATCTCACTCTCTTTGAATCTTCTTTATCATGCTAAGAGGAGCAGGAAAAAGCAAAAAATTTCAGAATTGCACCTTGCAATGCGGAGAAATTACTGTTTGTGCATTTACAATATTCATTGATTTTTGCCATTGAAAAACGTCCAGAAATGATTGAAGCTACTGACTGAATGAAAGGAGCTGGCAACTCACTCTCTTTGAATCTTCTTTATCATGCTAGGATTAGCAGGAAAAAGCAAAAAATTTCAGAATTGCACCTTGCAATGTGGAGATATTACTGTTTGTGCATTTACAATATTCATTGAATTTTGCCATTGAAAAACGTCCAGAAATGTTTGAAGCTACTGACTGAATGAAAGGAGCTGGCATCTCACTCTATTTGAATCTTCTTTATCATGCTAGGATTAGCAGGAAAAAGCAAAAAATTTCAGAATTGCACCTTGCAATGTGGAGATATTACTGTTTGTGCATTTACAATATTCATTGATTTTTGCCATTGAAAAACGTCCAGAAATGTTTATACCAGAAATGTTTGAAGCTACTGACTGAATGAAAGGAGCTGGCATCTCACTCTCTTTGAATCTTCTTTATCATGCTAAGAGGAGCAGGAAAAAGCAAAAAATTTCAGAATTGCATCTTGCAATGCGGAGAAATTACTTTTTGTGCATTTACAATATTCATTGATTTTTGCCATTGAAAAACGTCCAGAAATGACTGAAGCTACTGACTGAATGAAAGGAGCTGGCATCTCACTCTCTTTGAATCTTCTTTACCATGCTAAGAGGAGCAGGAAAAAGCAAAAAAATTCAGAATTGCACCTTGCAATGCGGAGAAATTACTGTTTGTGCATTTACAATATTCATTGATTTTTGCCATTGAAAAACGTCCAGAAATGATTGAAGCTACTGACTGAATGAAAGGAGCTGGCATCTCACTCTCTTTGAATCTTCTTTATCATGCTAAGAGGAGCAGGAAAAAGCAAAAAATTTCAGAATTGCACCTTGCAATGCGGAGAAATTACTTTTTGTGCATTTACAATATTCATTGATTTTTGCCATTGAAAAACGTCCAGAAATGACTGAAGCTACTGACTGAATGAAAGGAGCTGGCATCTCACTCTCTTTGAATCTTCTTTATCATGCTAAGAGGAGCAGGAAAAAGCAAAAAATTTCAGAATTGCACCTTGCAATGCGGAGAAATTACTGTTTGTGCATTTACAATATTCATTGATTTTTGCCATTGAAAAACATCATGTTATTCATATACCAGAAATGATTGAAGCTACTGACTGAATGAAAGGAGCTGGCATCTCACTCTCTTTGAATCTTCTTTATCATGCTAAGAGGAGCAGGAAAAAGCAAAAAATTTCAGAATTGCACCTTGCAATGCGGAGAAATTACTGTTTGTGCATTTACAATATTCATTGATTTTTGCCATTGAAAAACGTCCAGAAATGTTTGAAGCTACTGACTGAATGAAAGGAGCTGGCATCTCACTCTCTTTGAATCTTCTTTATCATGCTAGGATTAGCAGGAAAAAGCAAAAAATTTCAGAATTGCACCTTGCAATGTGGAGATATTACTGTTTGTGCATTTACAATATTCATTGATTTTTGCCATTGAAAAACGTCCAGAAATGTTTGAAGCTACTGACTGAATGAAAGGAGCTGGCATCTCACTCTCTTTGAATCTTCTTTATCATGCTAGGAGTAGCAGGAAAAAGCAAAAAATTTCAGAATTGCACCTTGCAATGTGGAGATATTACTGTTTGTGCATTTACAATATTCATTGATTTTTGCCATTGAAAAACGTCCAGAAATGTTTGAAGCTACTGACTGAATGAAAGGAGCTGGCATCTCACTCTCTTTGAATCTTCTTTATCATGCTAGGATTAGCAGGAAAAAGCAAAAAATTTCAGAATTGCACCTTGCAATGTGGAGATATTACTGTTTGTGCATTTACAATATTCATTGATTTTTGCCATTGAAAAACATCATGTTATTCATATACCAGAAATGTTTGAAGCTACTGACTGAATGAAAGGAGCTGACATCTCACTCTCTTTGAATCTTCTTTATCATGCTAGGATTAGCAGGAAAAAGCAAAAAATTTCAGAATTGCACCTTGCAATGTGGAGATATTACTGTTTGTGCATTTACAATATTCATTGATTTTTGCCATTGAAAAACGTCCAGAAATGTTTGAAGCTACTGACTGAATGAAAGGAGCTGGCATCTCACTCTATTTGAATCTTCTTTATCATCCTAGGATTAGCAGGAAAAAGCAAAAAATTTCAGCATTGCACCTTGCAATGTGGAGATATTACTGTTTGTGCATTTACAATATTCATTGATTTTTGCCATTGAAAAACATCCAGAAATGTTTATACCAGAAATGTTTGAAGCTACTGACTGAATGAAAGGAGCTGGCATCTCACTCTCTTTGAATCTTCTTTATCATGCTAAGAGGAGCAGGAAAAAGCAAAAAATTTCAGAATTGCACTTTGCAATGCGGAGAAATTACTGTTTGTGCATTTACAATATTCATTGATTTTTGCCATTGAAAAACGTCCAGAAATGACTGAAGCTACTGACTGAATGAAAGGAGCTGGCATCTCACTCTCTTTGAATCTTCTTTATCATGCTAAGAGGAGCAGGAAAAAGCAAAAAATTTCAGAATTGCATCTTGCAATGCGGAGAAATTACTGTTTGTGCATTTACAATATTCATTGATTTTTGCCATAGAAAAACGTCCAGAAATGATTGAAGCTACTGACTGAATGAAAGGAGCTGGCATCTCACTCTCTTTGAATCTTCTTTATCATGCTAAGAGGAGCAGGAAAAAGCAAAAAATTTCAGAATTGCACCTTGCAATGCGGAGAAATTACTGTTTGTGCATTTACAATATTCATTGATTTTTGCCATTGAAAAACATCATGTTATTCATATACCAGAAATGATTGAAGCTACTGACTGAATGAAAGGAGCTGGCATCTCACTCTCTTTGAATCTTCTTTATCATGCTAAGAGGAGCAGGAAAAAGCAAAAAATTTCAGAATTGCACCTTGCAATGCGGAGAAATTACTGTTTGTGCATTTACAATATTCATTGATTTTTGCCATTGAAAAACATCCAGAAATGATTGAAGCTACTGACTGAATGAAAGGAGCTGGCATCTCACTCTCTTTGAATCTTCTTTATCATGCTAAGAGGAGCAGGAAAAAGCAAAAAATTTCAGAATTGCACCTTGCAATGCGGAGAAATTACTGTTTGTGCATTTACAATATTCATTGATTTTTGCCATTGAAAAACGTCCAGAAATGATTGAAGCTACTGACTGAATGAAAGGAGCTGGCATCTCACTCTCTTTGAATCTTCTTTATCATGCTAGGATTAGCAGGAAAAAGCAAAAAATTTCAGAATTGCACCTTGCAATGTGGAGATATTACTGTTTGTGCATTTACAATATTCATTGAATTTTGCCATTGAAAAACGTCCAGAAATGTTTGAAGCTACTGACTGAATGAAAGGAGCTGGCATCTCACTCTATTTGAATCTTCTTTATCATGCTAGGATTAGCAGGAAAAAGCAAAAAATTTCAGAATTGCACCTTGCAATGTGGAGATATTACTGTTTGTGTATTTACAATATTCATTGATTTTTGCCATTGAAAAACGTCCAGAAATGTTTATACCAGAAATGTTTGAAGCTACTGACTGAATGAAAGGAGCTGGCATCTCACTCTCTTTGAATCTTCTTTATCATGCTAAGAGGAGCAGGAAAAAGCAAAAAATTTCAGAATTGCACCTTGCAATGCGGAGAAATTACTTTTTGTGCATTTACAATATTCATTGATTTTTGCCATTGAAAAACGTCCAGAAATGACTGAAGCTACTGACTGAATGAAAGGAGCTGGCATCTCACTCTCTTTGAATCTTCTTTACCATGCTAAGAGGAGCAGGAAAAAGCAAAAAAATTCAGAATTGCACCTTGCAATGCGGAGAAATTACTGTTTGTGCATTTACAATATTCATTGATTTTTGCCATTGAAAAACGTCCAGAAATGATTGAAGCTACTGACTGAATGAAAGGAGCTGGCATCTCACTCTCTTTGAATCTTCTTTATCATGCTAGGAGTAGCAGGAAAAAGCAAAAAATTTCAGAATTGCACCTTGCAATGTGGAGATATTACTGTTTGTGCATTTACAATATTCATTGATTTTTGCCATTGAAAAACGTCCAGAAATGTTTGAAGCTACTGACTGAATGAAAGGAGCTGGCATCTCACTCTCTTTGAATCTTCTTTATCATGCTAGGATTAGCAGGAAAAAGCAAAAAATTTCAGAATTGCACCTTGCAATGTGGAGATATTACTGTTTGTGCATTTACAATATTCATTGATTTTTGCCATTGAAAAACATCATGTTATTCATATACCAGAAATGTTTGAAGCTACTGACTGAATGAAAGGAGCTGACATCTCACTCTCTTTGAATCTTCTTTATCATGCTAGGATTAGCAGGAAAAAGCAAAAAATTTCAGAATTGCACCTTGCAATGTGGAGATATTACTGTTTGTGCATTTACAATATTCATTGATTTTTGCCAATGAAAAACGTCCAGAAATGTTTGAAGCTACTGACTGAATGAAAGGAGCTGGCATCTCACTCTATTTGAATCTTCTTTATCATGCTAGGATTAGCAGGAAAAAGCAAAAAATTTCAGCATTGCACCTTGCAATGCGGAGAAATTACTGTTTGTGCATTTACAATATTCATTGATTTTTGCCATTGAAAAACGTCCAGAAATGACTGAAGCTACTGACTGAATGAAAGGAGCTGGCATCTCACTCTCTTTGAATCTTCTTTATCATGCTAAGAGGAGCAGGAAAAAGCAAAAAATTTCAGAATTGCACCTTGCAATGCGGAGAAATTACAGTTTGTGCATTTACAATATTCATTGATTTTTGCCATTGAAAAACGTCCAGAAATGATTGAAGCTACTGACTGAATGAAAGGAGCTGGCATCTCACTCTCTTTGAATCTTCTTTATCATGCTAAGAGGAGCAGGAAAAAGCAAAAAATTTCAGAATTGCACCTTGCAATGCGGAGAAATTACTGTTTGT
The DNA here is from genome assembly GCF_046119375.1 of Phyllobates terribilis. Classification (NCBI taxonomy): domain Eukaryota; kingdom Metazoa; phylum Chordata; class Amphibia; order Anura; family Dendrobatidae; genus Phyllobates; species Phyllobates terribilis. The sequence continues at coordinate 20,656 of NW_027368965.1, read as the reverse complement.
GCATTTACAATATTCATTGATTTTTGCCATTGAAAAACATCATGTTATTCATATACCAGAAATGATTGAAGCTACTGACTGAATGAAAGGAGCTGGCATCTCACTCTCTTTGAATCTTCTTTATCATGCTAAGAGGAGCAGGAAAAAGCAAAAAATTTCAGAATTGCACCTTGCAATGCGGAGAAATTACTGTTTGTGCATTTACAATATTCATTGATTTTTGCCATTGAAAAACGTCCAGAAATGATTGAAGCTACTGACTGAATGAAAGGAGCTGGCATCTCACTCTCTTTGAATCTTCTTTATCATGCTAAGAGGAGCAGGAAAAAGCAAAAAATTTCAGAATTGCATCTTGCAATGCGGAGAAATTACTGTTTGTGCATTTACAATATTCATTGATTTTTGCCATTGAAAAACGTCCAGAAATGATTGAAGCTACTGACTGAATGAAAGGAGCTGGCATCTCACTCTCTTTGAATCTTCTTTATCATGCTAAGAGGAGCAGGAAAAAGCAAAAAATTTCAGAATTGCACCTTGCAATGCGGAGAAATTACTGTTTGTGCATTTACAATATTCATTGATTTTTGCCATTGAAAAACGTCCAGAAATGATTGAAGCTACTGACTGAATGAAAGGAGCTGGAATCTCACTCTCTTTGAATCTTCTTTATCATGCTAAGAGGAGCAGGAAAAAGCAAAAAATTTCAGAATTGCAACTTGCAATGCGGAGAAATTACTGTTTGTGCATTTACAATATTCATTGATTTTTGCCATTGAAAAACATCATGTTATTCATATACCAGAAATGATTGAAGCTACTGACTGAATGAAAGGAGCTGGCATCTCACTCTCTTTGAATCTTCTTTATCATGCTAAGAGGAGCAGGAAAAAGCAAAAAATTTCAGAATTGCACCTTGCAATGCGGAGAAATTACTGTTTGTGCATTTACAATATTCATTGATTTTTGCCATTGAAAAACGTCCAGAAATGATTGAAGCTACTGACTGAATGAAAGGAGCTGGCATCTCACTCTCTTTGAATCTTCTTTATCATGCTAAGAGGAGCAGGAAAAAGCAAAAAATTTCAGAATTGCACCTTGCAATGCGGAGAAATTACTGTTTGTGCATTTACAATATTCATTGATTTTTGCCATTGAAAAACGTCCAGAAATGATTGAAGCTACTGACTGAATGAAAGGAGCTGGCATCTCACTCTCTTTGAATCTTCTTTATCATGCTAAGAGGAGCAGGAAAAAGCAAAAAATTTCAGAATTGCACCTTGCAATGCGGAGAAATTACTGTTTGTGCATTTACAATATTCATTAATTTTTGCCATTGAAAAACATCATGTTATTCATATCCCAGAAATGTTTGAAGCTACTGACTGAATGAAAGAAGCTGGCATCTCACTCTCTTTGAATCTTCTTTATCATGCTAAGAGGAGCAGGAAAAAGCAAAAAATTTCAGAATTGCACCTTGCAATGCGGAGAAATTACTGTTTGTGCATTTACAATATTCATTGATTTTTGCCATTGAAAAACGTCCAGAAATGATTGAAGCTACTGACTGAATGAAAGGAGCTGGCATCTCACTCTCTTTGAATCTTCTTTATCATGCTAAGAGGAGCAGGAAAAAGCAAAAAATTTCAGAATTGCACCTTGCAATGCGGAGAAATTACTGTTTGTGCATTTACAATATTCATTGATTTTTGCCATTGAAAAACATCATGTTATTCATATACCAGAAATGTTTGAAGCTACTGACTGAATGAAAGGAGCTGGCATCTCACTCTCTTTGAATCTTCTTTATCATGCTAAGAGGAGCAGGAAAAAGCAAAAAATTTCAGAATTGCACCTTGCAATGCGGAGAAATTACTGTTTGTGCATTTACAATATTCATTGATTTTTGCCATTGAAAAACGTCCAGAAATGATTGAAGCTACTGACTGAATGAAAGGAGCTGGCATCTCATTCTCTTTGAATCTTCTTTATCATGCTAAGAGGAGCAGGTAAATGCAAGAAATTTCAGAATTGCACCTTGCAATGCGGAGAAATTACTGTTTGTGCATTTACAATATTCATTGATTTTTGCCATTGAAAAACATCCAGAAATGATTGAAGCTACTGACTGAATGAAAGGAGCTGGCATCTCACTCTCTTTGAATCTTCTTTATCATGCTAAGAGGAGCAGGAAAAAGCAAAAAATTTCAGAATTGCACCTTGCAATGCGGAGAAATTACTGTTTGTGCATTTACAATATTCATTGATTTTTGCCATTGAAAAACATCATGTTATTCATATACCAGAAATGATTGAAGCTACTGACTGAATGAAAGGAGCTGGCATCTCACTCTCTTTGAATCTTCTTTATCATGCTGAGGAGCAGGAAAAAGCAAAAAAATTCAGAATTGCACCTTGCAATGCGGAGAAATTACTGTTTGTGCATTTACAATATTCATTGATTTTTGCATTGAAAAACGTCCAGAAATGACTGAAGCTACTGACTGAATGAAAGGAGCTGGCATCTCACTCTCTTTGAATCTTCTTTATCATGCTAAGAGGAGCAGGAAAAAGCAAAAAATTTCAGAATTGCATCTTGCAATGCGGAGAAATTACTGTTTGTGCATTTACAATATTCATTGATTTTTGCCATTGAAAAACGTCCAGAAATGATTGAAGCTACTGACTGAATGAAAGGAGCTGGCATCTCACTCTCTTTGAATCTTCTTTATCATGCTAAGAGGAGCAGGAAAAAGCAAAAAATTTCAGAATTGCACCTTGCAATGCGGAGAAATTACTGTTTGTGCATTTACAATATTCATTGATTTTTGCAATTGAAAAACATCATGTTATTCATATACCAGAAATGATTGAAGCTACTGACTGAATGAAAGGAGCTGGCATCTCACTCTCTTTGAATCTTCTTTATCATGCTAAGAGGAGCAGGAAAAAGCAAAAAATTTCAGAATTGCACCTTGCAATGCGGAGAAATTACTGTTTGTGCATTTACAATATTCATTGATTTTTGCCATTGAAAAACGTCCAGAAATGATTGAAGCTACTGACTGAATGAAAGGAGCTGGCATCTCACTCTCTTTGAATCTTCTTTATCATGCTAAGAGGAGCAGGAAAAAGCAAAAAATTTCAGAATTGCACCTTGCAATGCGGAGAAATTACTGTTTGTGCATTTACAATATTCATTGATTTTTGCCATTGAAAAACGTCCAGAAATGATTGAAGCTACTGACTGAATGAAAGGAGCTGGCATCTCACTCTCTTTGAATCTTCTTTATCATGCTAGGATTAGCAGGAAAAAGCAAAAAATTTCAGAATTGCACCTGGCAATGTGGAGATATTACTGTTTGTGCATTTACAATATTCATTGAATTTTGCCATTGAAAAACGTCCAGAAATGTTTGAAGCTACTGACTGAATGAAAGGAGCTGGCATCTCACTCTATTTGAATCTTCTTTATCATGCTAGGATTAGCAGGAAAAAGCAAAAAATTTCAGAATTGCACCTTGCAATGTGGAGATATTACTGTTTGTGCATTTACAATATTCATTGATTTTTGCCATTGAAAAACGTCCAGAAATGTTTATACCAGAAATGTTTGAAGCTACTGACTGAATGAAAGGAGCTGGCATCTCACTCTCTTTGAATCTTCTTTATCATGCTAAGAGGAGCAGGAAAAAGCAAAAAATTTCAGAATTGCACCTTGCAATGCGGAGAAATTACTGTTTGTGCATTTACAATATTCATTGATTTTTGCCATTGAAAAACGTCCAGAAATGACTGAAGCTACTGACTGAATGAAAGGAGCTGGCATCTCACTCTCTTTGAATCTTCTTTATCATGCTAAGAGGAGCAGGAAAAAGCAAAAAATTTCAGAATTGCACCTTGCAATGCGGAGAAATTACTGTTTGTGCATTTACAATATTCATTGATTTTTGCCATTGAAAAACGTCCAGAAATGATTGAAGCTACTGACTGAATGAAAGGAGCTGGCATCTCACTCTCTTTGAATCTTCTTTATCATGCTAAGAGGAGCAGGAAAAAGCAAAAAATTTCAGAATTGCACCTTGCAATGCGGAGAAATTACTGTTTGTGCATTTACAATATTCATTGATTTTTGCCATTGAAAAACATCATGTTATTCATATACCAGAAATGATTGAAGCTACTGACTGAATGAAAGGAGCTGGCATCTCACTCTCTTTGAATCTTCTTTATCATGCTAAGAGGAGCAGGAAAAAGCAAAAAATTTCAGAATTGCACCTTGCAATGCGGAGAAATTACTGTTTGTGCATTTACAATATTCATTGATTTTTGCCATTGAAAAACGTCCAGAAATGATTGAAGCTACTGACTGAATGAAAGGAGCTGGCATCTCACTCTCTTTGAATCTTTTTTATCATGCTAAGAGGAGCAGGAAAAAGCAAAAAATTTCAGAATTGCATCTTGCAATGCGGAGAAATTACTGTTTGTGCATTTACAATATTCATTGATTTTTGCCATTGAAAAACGTCCAGAAATGATTGAAGCTACTGACTGAATGAAAGGAGCTGGCATCTCACTCTCTTTGAATCTTCTTTATCATGCTAAGAGGAGCAGGAAAAAGCAAAAAATTTCAGAATTGCACCTTGCAATGCGGAGAAATTACTGTTTGTGCATTTACAATATTCATTGATTTTTGCCATTGAAAAACGTCCAGAAATGATTGAAGCTACTGACTGAATGAAAGGAGCTGGAATCTCACTCTCTTTGAATCTTCTTTATCATGCTAAGAGGAGCAGGAAAAAGCAAAAAATTTCAGAATTGCAACTTGCAATGCGGAGAAATTACTGTTTGTGCATTTACAATATTCATTGATTTTTGCCATTGAAAAACATCATGTTATTCATATACCAGAAATGATTGAAGCTACTGACTGAATGAAAGGAGCTGGCATCTCACTCTCTTTGAATCTTCTTTATCATGCTAAGAGGAGCAGGAGAAAGCAAAAAATTTCAGAATTGCACCTTGCAATGCGGAGAAATTACTGTTTGTGCATTTACAATATTCATTGATTTTTGCCATTGAAAAACGTCCAGAAATGATTGAAGCTACTGACTGAATGAAAGGAGCTGGCATCTCACTCTCTTTGAATCTTCTTTATCATGCTAAGAGGAGCAGGAAAAAGCAAAAAATTTCAGAATTGCACCTTGCAATGCGGAGAAATTACTGTTTGTGCATTTACAATATTCATTGATTTTTGCCATTGAAAAACGTCCAGAAATGATTAAAGCTACTGACTGAATGAAAGGAGCTGGCATCTCATTCTCTTTGAATCTTCTTTATCATGCTAAGAGGAGCAGGAAAATGCAAGAAATTTCAGAATTGCACCTTGCAATGCGGAGAAATTACTGTTTGTGCATTTACAATATTCATTGATTTTTGCCATTGAAAAACATCCAGAAATGATTGAAGCTACTGACTGAATGAAAGGAGCTGGCATCTCACTCTCTTTGAATCTTCTTTATCATGCTAAGAGGAGCAGGAAAAAGCAAAAAATTTCAGAATTGCACCTTGCAATGCGGAGAAATTACTGTTTGTGCATTTACAATATTCATTGATTTTTGCCATTGAAAAACATCATGTTATTCATATACCAGAAATGATTGAAGCTACTGACTGAATGAAAGGAGCTGGCATCTCACTCTCTTTGAATCTTCTTTATCATGCTGAGGAGCAGGAAAAAGCAAAAAAATTCAGAATTGCACCTTGCAATGCGGAGAAATTACTGTTTGTGCATTTACAATATTCATTGATTTTTGCATTGAAAAACGTCCAGAAATGACTGAAGCTACTGACTGAATGAAAGGAGCTGGCATCTCACTCTCTTTGAATCTTCTTTATCATGCTAAGAGGAGCAGGAAAAAGAAAAAAATTTCAGAATTGCATCTTGCAATGCGGAGAAATTACTGTTTGTGCATTTACAATATTCATTGATTTTTGCCATTGAAAAACGTCCAGAAATGATTGAAGCTACTGACTGAATGAAAGGAGCTGGCATCTCACTCTCTTTGAATCTTCTTTATCATGCTAAGAGGAGCAGGAAAAAGCAAAAAATTTCAGAATTGCACCTTGCAATGCGGAGAAATTACTGTTTGTGCATTTACAATATTCATTGATTTTTGCAATTGAAAAACATCATGTTATTCATATACCAGAAATGATTGAAGCTACTGACTGAATGAAAGGAGCTGGCATCTCACTCTCTTTGAATCTTCTTTATCATGCTAAGAGGAGCAGGAAAAAGCAAAAAATTTCAGAATTGCACCTTGCAATGCGGAGAAATTACTGTTTGTGCATTTACAATATTCATTGATTTTTGCCATTGAAAAACGTCCAGAAATGATTGAAGCTACTGACTGAATGAAAGGAGCTGGCATCTCACTCTCTTTGAATCTTCTTTATCATGCTAAGAGGAGCAGGAAAAAGCAAAAAATTTCAGAATTGCACCTTGCAATGCGGAGAAATTACTGTTTGTGCATTTACAATATTCATTGATTTTTGCCATTGAAAAACGTCCAGAAATGATTGAAGCTACTGACTGAATGAAAGGAGCTGGCATCTCACTCTCTTTGAATCTTCTTTATCATGCTAGGATTAGCAGGAAAAAGCAAAAAATTTCAGAATTGCACTTGGCAATGTGGAGATATTACTGTTTGTGCATTTACAATATTCATTGAATATTGCCATTGAAAAACGTCCAGAAATGTTTGAAGCTACTGACTGAATGAAAGGAGCTGGCATCTCACTCTATTTGAATCTTCTTTATCATGCTAGGATTAGCAGGAAAAAGCAAAAAATTTCAGAATTGCACCTTGCAATGTGGAGATATTACTGTTTGTGCATTTACAATATTCATTGATTTTTGCCATTGAAAAACGTCCAGAAATGTTTATACCAGAAATGTTTGAAGCTACTGACTGAATGAAAGGAGCTGGCATCTCACTCTCTTTGAATCTTCTTTATCATGCTAAGAGGAGCAGGAAAAAGCAAAAAATTTCAGAATTGCACCTTGCAATGCGGAGAAATTACTGTTTGTGCATTTACAATATTCATTGATTTTTGCCATTGAAAAACGTCCAGAAATGACTGAAGCTACTGACTGAATGAAAGGAGCTGGCATCTCACTCTCTTTGAATCTTCTTTATCATGCTAAGAGGAGCAGGAAAAAGCAAAAAATTTCAGAATTGCACCTTGCAATGCGGAGAAATTACTGTTTGTGCATTTACAATATTCATTGATTTTTGCCATTGAAAAACGTCCAGAAATGATTGAAGCTACTGACTGAATGAAAGGAGCTGGCATCTCACTCTCTTTGAATCTTCTTTATCATGCTAAGAGGAGCAGGAAAAAGCAAAAAATTTCAGAATTGCACCTTGCAATGCGGAGAAATTACTGTTTGTGCATTTACAATATTCATTGATTTTTGCCATTGAAAAACATCATGTTATTCATATACCAGAAATGATTGAAGCTACTGACTGAATGAAAGGAGCTGGCATCTCACTCTCTTTGAATCTTCTTTATCATGCTAAGAGGAGCAGGAAAAAGCAAAAAATTTCAGAATTGCACCTTGCAATGCGGAGAAATTACTGTTTGTGCATTTACAATATTCATTGATTTTTGCCATTGAAAAACGTCCAGAAATGATTGAAGCTACTGACTGAATGAAAGGAGCTGGCATCTCACTCTCTTTGAATCTTTTTTATCATGCTAAGAGGAGCAGGAAAAAGCAAAAAATTTCAGAATTGCATCTTGCAATGCGGAGAAATTACTGTTTGTGCATTTACAATATTCATTGATTTTTGCCATTGAAAAACGTCCAGAAATGATTGAAGCTACTGACTGAATGAAAGGAGCTGGCATCTCACTCTCTTTGAATCTTCTTTATCATGCTAAGAGGAGCAGGAAAAAGCAAAAAATTTCAGAATTGCACCTTGCAATGCGGAGAAATTACTGTTTGTGCATTTACAATATTCATTGATTTTTGCCATTGAAAAACGTCCAGAAATGATTGAAGCTACTGACTGAATGAAAGGAGCTGGAATCTCACTCTCTTTGAATCTTCTTTATCATGCTAAGAGGAGCAGGAAAAAGCAAAAAATTTCAGAATTGCAACTTGCAATGCGGAGAAATTACTGTTTGTGCATTTACAATATTCATTGATTTTTGCCATTGAAAAACATCATGTTATTCATATACCAGAAATGATTGAAGCTACTGACTGAATGAAAGGAGCTGGCATCTCACTCTCTTTGAATCTTCTTTATCATGCTAAGAGGAGCAGGAAAAAGCAAAAAATTTCAGAATTGCACCTTGCAATGCGGAGAAATTACTGTTTGTGCATTTACAATATTCATTGATTTTTGCCATTGAAAAACGTCCAGAAATGATTGAAGCTACTGACTGAATGAAAGGAGCTGGCATCTCACTCTCTTTGAATCTTCTTTATCATGCTAAGAGGAGCAGGAAAAAGCAAAAAATTTCAGAATTGCACCTTGCAATGCGGAGAAATTACTGTTTGTGCATTTACAATATTCATTGATTTTTGCCATTGAAAAACGTCCAGAAATGATTGAAGCTACTGACTGAATGAAAGGAGCTGGCATCTCACTCTCTTTGAATCTTCTTTATCATGCTAAGAGGAGCAGGAAAAAGCAAAAAATTTCAGAATTGCACCTTGCAATGCGGAGAAATTACTGTTTGTGCATTTACAATATTCATTAATTTTTGCCATTGAAAAACATCATGTTATTCATATCCCAGAAATGTTTGAAGCTACTGACTGAATGAAAGAAGCTGGCATCTCACTCTCTTTGAATCTTCTTTATCATGCTAAGAGGAGCAGGAAAAAGCAAAAAATTTCAGAATTGCACCTTGCAATGCGGAGAAATTACTGTTTGTGCATTTACAATATTCATTGATTTTTGCCATTGAAAAACGTCCAGAAATGATTGAAGCTACTGACTGAATGAAAGGAGCTGGCATCTCACTCTCTTTGAATCTTCTTTATCATGCTAAGAGGAGCAGGAAAAAGCAAAAAATTTCAGAATTGCACCTTGCAATGCGGAGAAATTACTGTTTGTGCATTTACAATATTCATTGATTTTTGCCATTGAAAAACATCATGTTATTCATATACCAGAAATGTTTGAAGCTACTGACTGAATGAAAGGAGCTGGCATCTCACTCTCTTTGAATCTTCTCTATCATGCTAAGAGGAGCAGGAAAAAGCAAAAAATTTCAGAATTGCACCTTGCAATGCGGAGAAATTACTGTTTGTGCATTTACAATATTCATTGATTTTTGCCATTGAAAAACGTCCAGAAATGATTGAAGCTACTGACTGAATGAAAGGAGCTGGCATCTCACTCTCTTTGAATCTTCTTTATCATGCTAAGAGGAGCAGGAAAATGCAAGAAATTTCAGAATTGCACCTTGCAATGCGGAGAAATTACTGTTTGTGCATTTACAATATTCATTGATTTTTGCCATTGAAAAACATCCAGAAATGATTGAAGCTACTGACTGAATGAAAGGAGCTGGCATCTCACTCTCTTTGAATCTTCTTTATCATGCTAAGAGGAGCAGGAAAAAGCCAAAAATTTCAGAATTGCACCTTGCAATGCGGAGAAATTACTGTTTGTGCATTTACAATATTCATTGATTTTTGCCATTGAAAAACATCATGTTATTCATATACCAGAAATGATTGAAGCTACTGACTGAATGAAAGGAGCTGGCATCTCACTCTCTTTGAATCTTCTTTATCATGCAAAGAGGAGCAGGAAAAAGCAAAAAATTTCAAAATTGCACCTTGCAATGCGGAGAAATTACTGTTTGTGCATTTACAATATTCATTGATTTTTGCCATTGAAAAACGTCCAGAAATGATTGAAGCTACTGACTGAATGAAAGGAGCTGGCATCTCACTCTCTTTGAATCTTCTTTATCATGCTAAGAGGAGCAGGAAAAAGCAAAAAATTTCAGAATTGCACCTTGCAATGCGGAGAAATTACTGTTTGTGCATTTACAATATTCACTGATTTTTGCCATTGAAAAACGTCCAGAAATGATTGAAGCAACTGACTGAATGAAAGGAGCTGGCATCTCACTCTCTTTGAATCTTCTTTATCATGCTAAGAGGAGCAGGAAAAAGCAAAAAATTTCAGAATTGCACCTTGCAATGCGGAGAAATTACTGTTTGTGTATTTACAATATTCATTGATTTTTGCCATTGAAAAACGTCCAGAAATAATTGAAGCTACTGACTGAATGAAAGGAGCTGGCATCTCACTCTCTTTGAATCTTCTTTATCATGCTAAGAGGAGCAGGAAAAAGCAAAAAATTTCAGAATTGCAACTTGCAATGCGGAGAAATTACTGTTTGTGCATTTACAATATTCATTGATTTTTGCCATTGAAAAACATCATGTTATTCATATACCAGAAATGATTGAAGCTACTGACTGAATGAAAGGAGCTGGCATCTCACTCTCTTTGAATCTTCTTTATCATGCTAAGAGGAGCAGGAAAAAGCAAAAAATTTCAGAATTGCACCTTGCAATGCGGAGAAATTACTGTTTGTGCATTTACAATATTCATTGATTTTTGCCATTGAAAAACGTCCAGAAGTGATTGAAGCTACTGACTGAATGAAAGGAGCTGGCATCTCACTCTCTTTGAATCTTCTTTATCATGCTAAGAGGAGCAGGAAAAAGCAAAAAATTTCAGAATTGCACCTTGCAATGCGGAGAAATTACTGTTTGTGCTTTTACAATATTCATTGATTTTTGCCATTGAAAAACATCATGTTATTCATATACCAGAAATGTTTGAAGCTACTGACTGAATGAAAGGAGCTGGCATCTCACTCTCTTTGAATCTTCTTTATCATGCTAAGAGGAGCAGGAAAAAGCAAAAAATTTCAGAATTGCACCTTGCAATGCGGAGAAATTACTGTTTGTGCATTTACAATATTCATTGATTTTTGCCATTGAAAAATGTCCAGAAATGATTGAAGCTGCTGACTGAATGAAAGGAGCTGGCATCTCACTCTCTTTGAATCTTCTTTATCATGCTAAGAGGAGCAGGAAAAAGCAAAAAATTTCAGAATTGCACCTTGCAATGCGGAGAAATTACTGTTTGTGCATTTACAATTTTCATTGATTTTTGCCATTGAAAAACATCATGTTATTCATATACCAGAAATGATTGAAGCTACTGACTGAATGAAAGGAGCTGGCATCTCACTCTCTTTGAATCTTCTTTATCATGCTAAGAGGAGCAGGATAAAGCAACAAATTTCAGAATTGCACCTTGCAATGCGGAGAAATTACTGTTTGTGCATTTACAATATTCATTGATTTTTGCCATTGAAAAACGTCCAGAAATGATTGAAGCTACTGACTGAATGAAAGGAGCTGGCATCTCACTCTCTTTGAATCTTCTTTATCATGCTAAGAGGAGCAGGAAAAAGCAAAAAATTTCAGAATTGCACCTTGCAATGCGGAGAAATTACTGTTTGTGCATTTACAATATTCATTGATTTTTGCCATTGAAAAACGTCCAGAAATGATTGAAGCTACTGACTGAATGAAAGGAGCTGGCATCTCACTCTCTTTGAATCTTCTTTATCATGCTAAGAGGAGCAGGAAAAAGCAAAAAATTTCAGAATTGCACCTTGCAATGCGGAGAAATTACTGTTTGTGCATTTACAATATTCATTGATTTTTGCCATTGAAAAACATCATGTTATTCATATACCAGAAATGATTGAAGCTACTGACTGTATGAAAGGAGCTGGCATCTCACTCTCTTTGAATCTTCTTTATCATGCAAAGAGGAGCAGGAAAAAGCAAAAAATTTCAAAATTGCACCTTGCAATGCGGAGAAATTACTGTTTGTGCATTTACAATATTCATTGATTTTTGCCATTGAAAAACGTCCAGAAATGATTGAAGCTACTGACTGAATGAAAGGAGCTGGCATCTCACTCTCTTTGAATCTTCTTTATCATGTTAAGAGGAGCAGGAAAAAGCAAAAAATTTCAGAATTGCACCTTGCAATGCGGAGAAATTACTGTTTGTGCATTTACAATATTCACTGATTTTTGCCATTGAAAAACGTCCAGAAATGATTGAAGCAACTGACTGAATGAAAGGAGCTGGCATCTCACTCTCTTTGAATCTTCTTTATCATGCTAAGAGGAGCAGGAAAAAGCAAAAAATTTCAGAATTGCACCTTGCAATGCGGAGAAATTACTGTTTGTGTATTTACAATATTCATTGATTTTTGCCATTGAAAAACGTCCAGAAATAATTGAAGCTACTGACTGAATGAAAGGAGCTGGCATCTCACTCTCTTTGAATCTTCTTTATCATGCTAAGAGGAGCAGGAAAAAGCAAAAAATTTCAGAATTGCAACTTGCAATGCGGAGAAATTACTGTTTGTGCATTTACAATATTCATTGATTTTTGCCATTGAAAAACATCATGTTATTCATATACCAGAAATGATTGAAGCTACTGACTGAATGAAAGGAGCTGGCATCTCACTCTCTTTGAATCTTCTTTATCATGCTAAGAGGAGCAGGAAAAAGCAAAAAATTTCAGAATTGCACCTTGCAATGCGGAGAAATTACTGTTTGTGCATTTACAATATTCATTGATTTTTGCCATTGAAAAACGTCCAGAAATGATTGAAGCTACTGACTGAATGAAAGGAGCTGGCATCTCACTCTCTTTGAATCTTCTTTATCATGCTAAGAGGAGCAGGAAAAAGCAAAAAATTTCAGAATTGCACCTTGCAATGCGGAGAAATTACTGTTTGTGCTTTTACAATATTCATTGATTTTTGCCATTGAAAAACATCATGTTATTCATATACCAGAAATGTTTGAAGATACTGACTGAATGAAAGGAGCTGGCATCTCACTCTCTTTGAATCTTCTTTATCATGCTAAGAGGAGCAGGAAAAAGCAAAAAATTTCAGAATTGCACCTTGCAATGCGGAGAAATTACTGTTTGTGCATTTACAATATTCATTGATTTTTGCCATTGAAAAATGTCCAGAAATGATTGAAGCTGCTGACTGAATGAAAGGAGCTGGCATCTCACTCTCTTTGAATCTTCTTTATCATGCTAAGAGGAGCAGGAAAAAGCAAAAAATTTCAGAATTGCACCTTGCAACGCGGAGAAATTACTGTTTGTGCATTTACAATATTCATTGATTTTTGCCATTGAAAAACATCATGTTATTCATATACCAGAAATGATTGAAGCTACTGACTGAATGAAAGGAGCTGGCATCTCACTCTCTTTGAATCTTCTTTATCATGCTAAGAGGAGCAGGAAAAAGCAAAAAATTTCAGAATTGCACCTTGCAATGCGGAGAAATTACTGTTTGTGCATTTACAATATTCATTGATTTTTGCCATTGAAAAACGTCCAGAAATGATTGAAGCTACTGACTGAATGAAAGGAGCTGGCATCTCACTCTCTTTGAATCTTCTTTATCATGCTAAGAGGAGCAGGAAAAAGCAAAAAATTTCAGAATTGCACCTTGCAATGCGGAGAAATTACTGTTTGTGCATTTACAATATTCATTGATTTTTGCCATTGAAAAACGTCCAGAAATGATTGAAGCTACTGACTGAATGAAAGGAGCTGGCATCTCACTCTCTTTGAATCTTCTTTATCATGCTAAGAGGAGCAGGAAAAAGCAAAAAATTTCAGAATTGCACCTTGCAATGCGGAGAAATTACTGTTTGTGCATTTACAATATTCATTGATTTTTGCCATTGAAAAACATCATGTTATTCATATACCAGAAATGTTTGAAGCTACTGACTGAATGAAAGGAGCTGGCATCTCACTCTCTTTGAATCTTCTTTATCATGCTAAGAGGAGCAGGAAAAAGCAAAAAATTTCAGAATTGCACCTTGCAATGCGGAGAAATTACTGTTTGTGCATTTACAATATTCATTGATTTTTGCCGTTGAAAAACGTCCAGAAATGATTGAAGCTACTGACTGAATGAAAGGAGCTGGCATCTCACTCTCTTTGAATCTTCTTTATCATGCTAAGAGGAGCAGGAAAAAGCAAAAAATTTCAGAATTGCACCTTGCAATGCGGAGAAATTACTGTTTGTGCATTTACAATATTCATTGATTTTTGCCATTGAAAAACATCATGTTATTCATATACCAGAAATGATTGAAGCTACTGACTGAATGAAAGGAGCTGGCATCTCGCTCTCTTTGAATCTTCTTTATCATGCTAAGAGGAGCAGGAAAAAGCAAAAAATTTCAGAATTGCAACTTGCAATGCGGAGAAATTACTGTTTGTGCATTTACAATATTCATTGATTTTTGCCATTGAAAAACGTCCAGAAATGATTGAAGCTACTGACTGAATGAAAGGAGCTGGCATCTCACTCTCTTTGAATCTTCTTTATCATGCTAAGAGGAGCAGGAAAAAGCAAAAAATTTCAGAATTGCACCTTGCAATGTGGAGAAATTACTGTTTGTGCATTTACAATATTCATTGATTTTTGCCATTGAAAAACATCATGTTATTCATATACCAGAAATGATTGAAGCTACTGACTGAATGAAAGGAGCTGGCATCTCACTCTCTTTGAATCTTCTTTATCATGCTAAGAGGAGCAGGAAAAGGCAAAAAATTTCAGAATTGCACCTTGCAATGCGGAGAAATTACTGTTTGTGCATTTACAATATTCATTGATTTTTGCCATTGAAAAACGTCCAGAAATGATTGAAGCTACTGACTGAATGAAAGGAGCTGGCATCTCACTCTCTTTGAATCTTCTTTATCATGCTAAGAGGAGCAGGAAAAAGCAAAAAATTTCAGAATTGCACCTTGCAATGCGGAGAAATTACTGTTTGTGCTTTTACAATATTCATTGATTTTTGCCATTGAAAAACATCATGTTATTCATATACCAGAAATGTTTGAAGCTACTGACTGAATGAAAGGAGCTGGCATCTCACTCTCTTTGAATCTTCTTTATCATGCTAAGAGGAGCAGGAAAAAGCAAAAAATTTCAGAATTGCACCTTGCAATGCGGAGAAATTACTGTTTGTGCATTTACAATATTCATTGATTTTTGCCATTGAAAAACGTCCAGAAATGATTGAAGCTACTGACTGAATGAAAGGAGCTGGCATCTCACTCTCTTTGAATCTTCTTTATCATGCTAAGAGGAGCAGGAAAAAGCAAAAAATTTCAGAATTGCACCTTGCAATGCGGAGAAATTACTGTTTGTGCATTTACAATATTCATTGATTTTTGCCATTGAAAAACGTCCAGAAATGATTGAAGCTACTGACTGAATGAAAGGAGCTGGCATCTCACTCTCTTTGAATCTTCTTTATCATGCTAAGAGGAGCAGGAAAAAGCAAAAAATTTCAGAATTGCAACTTGCAATGCGGAGAAATTACTGTTTGTGCATTTACAATATTCATTGATTTTTGCCATTGAAAAACATCATGTTATTCATATACCAGAAATGATTGAAGCTACTGACTGAATGAAAGGAGCTGGCATCTCACTCTCTTTGAATCTTCTTTATCATGCTAAGAGGAGCAGGAAAAAGCAAAAAATTTCAGAATTGCACCTTGCAATGCGGAGAAATTACTGTTTGTGCATTTACAATATTCATTGATTTTTGCCATTGAAAAACATCATGTTATTCATATACCAGAAATGTTTGAAGCTACTGACTGAATGAAAGGAGCTGGCATCGCACTCTCTTTGAATCTTCTTTATCATGCTAAGAGGAGCAGGAAAAAGCAAAAAATTTCAGAATTGCACCTTGCAATGCGGAGAAATTACTGTTTGTGCTTTTACAATATTCATTGATTTTTGCCATTGAAAAACGTCCAGAAATGATTGAAGCTACTGACTGAATGAAAGGAGCTGGCATCTCACTCTCTTTGAATCTTCTTTATCATGCTAAGAGGAGCAGGAAAATGCAAGAAATTTCAGAATTGCACCTTGCAATGCGGAGAAATTACTGTTTGTGCATTTACAATATTCATTGATTTTTGCCATTGAAAAACATCCAGAAATGATTGAAGCTACTGACTGAATGAAAGGAGCTGGCATCTCACTCTCTTTGAATCTTCTTTATCATGCTAAGAGGAGCAGGAAAAAGCCAAAAATTACAGAATTGCACCTTGCAATGCGGAGAAATTACTGTTTGTGCATTTACAATATTCATTGATTTTTGCCATTGAAAAACATCATGTTATTCATATACCAGAAATGATTGAAGCTACTGACTGAATGAAAGGAGCTGGCATCTCACTCTCTTTGAATCTTCTTTATCATGCAAAGAGGAGCAGGAAAAAGCAAAAAATTTCAGAATTGCACCTTGCAATGCGGAGAAATTACTGTTTGTGCATTTACAATATTCATTGATTTTTGCCATTGAAAAACGTCCAGAAATGATTGAAGCTACTGACTGAATGAAAGGAGCTGGCATCTCACTCTCTTTGAATCTTCTTTATCATGCTAAGAGGAGCAGGAAAAAGCAAAAAATTTCAGAATTGCACCTTGCAATGCGGAGAAATTACTGTTTGTGCATTTACAATATTCACTGATTTTTGCCATTGAAAAACGTCCAGAAATGATTGAAGCAACTGACTGAATGAAAGGAGCTGGCATCTCACTCTCTTTGAATCTTCTTTATCATGCTAAGAGGAGCAGGAAAAAGCAAAAAATTTCAGAATTGCACCTTGCAATGCGGAGAAATTACTGTTTGTGCATTTACAATATTCATTGATTTTTGCCATTGAAAAACGTCCAGAAATGATTGAAGCTACTGACTGAATGAAAGGAGCTGGCATCTCACTCTCTTTGAATCTTCTTTATCATGCTAAGAGGAGCAGGAAAAAGCAAAAAATTTCAGAATTGCACCTTGCAATGCGGAGAAATTACTGTTTGTGCATTTACAATATTCATTGATTTTTGCCATTGAAAAACGTCCAGAAATGATTGAAGCTTCTGACTGAATGAAAGGAGCTGGCATCTCACTCTCTTTGAATCTTCTTTATCATGCTAAGAGGAGCAGGAAAAAGCAAAAAATTTCAGAATTGCACCTTGCAATGCGGAGAAATTACTGTTTGTGCATTTACAATATTCATTAATTTTTGCCATTGAAAAACATCATGTTATTCATATCCCAGAAATGTTTGAAGCTACTGACTGAATGAAAGAAGCTGGCATCTCACTCTCTTTGAATCTTCTTTATCATGCTAAGAGGAGCAGGAAAAACCAAAAAATTTCAGAATTGCACCTTGCAATGCGGAGAAATTACTGTTTGTGCATTTACAATATTCATTGATTTTTGCCATTGAAAAACGTCCAGAAATGATTGAAGCTACTGACTGAATGAAAGGAGCTGGCATCTCACTCTCTTTGAATCTTCTTTATCATGCTAAGAGGAGCAGGAAAAAGCAAAAAATTTCAGAATTGCACCTTGCAATGCGGAGAAATTACTGTTTGTGCATTTACAATATTCATTGATTTTTGCCATTGAAAAACATCATGTTATTCATATACCAGAAATGTTTGAAGCTACTGACTGAATGAAAGGAGCTGGCATCTCACTCTCTTTGAATCTTCTTTATCATGCTAAGAGGAGCAGGAAAAAGCAAAAAATTTCAGAATTGCACCTTGCAATGCGGAGAAATTACTGTTTGTGCATTTACAATATTCATTGATTTTTGCCATTGAAAAACGTCAAGAAATGATTGAAGCTACTGACTGAATGAAAGGAGCTGGCATCTCACTCTCTTTGAATCTTCTTTATCATGCTAAGAGGAGCAGGAAAATGCAAGAAATTTCAGAATTGCACCTTGCAATGCGGAGAAATTACTGTTTGTGCATTTACAATATTCATTGATTTTTGCCATTGAAAAACATCCAGAAATGATTGAAGCTACTGACTGAATGAAAGGAGCTGGCATCTCACTCTCTTTGAATCTTCTTTATCATGCTAAGAGGAGCAGGAAAAAGCCAAAAATTTCAGAATTGCACCTTGCAATGCGGAGAAATTACTGTTTGTGCATTTACAATATTCATTGATTTTTGCCATTGAAAAACATCATGTTATTCATATACCAGAAATGATTGAAGCTACTGACTGAATGAAAGGAGCTGGCATCTCACTCTCTTTGAATCTTCTTTATCATGCAAAGAGGAGCAGGAAAAAGCAAAAAATTTCAAAATTGCACCTTGCAATGCGGAGAAATTACTGTTTGTGCATTTACAATATTCATTGATTTTTGCCATTGAAAAACGTCCAGAAATGATTGAAGCTACTGACTGAATGAAAGGAGCTGGCATCTCACTCTCTTTGAATCTTCTTTATCATGCTAAGAGGAGCAGGAAAAAGCAAAAAATTTCAGAATTGCACCTTGCAATGCGGAGAAATTACTGTTTGTGCATTTACAATATTCACTGATTTTTGCCATTGAAAAACGTCCAGAAATGATTGAAGCAACTGACTGAATGAAAGGAGCTGGCATCTCACTCTCTTTGAATCTTCTTTATCATGCTAAGAGGAGCAGGAAAAAGCAAAAAATTTCAGAATTGCACCTTGCAATGCGGAGAAATTACTGTTTGTGCATTTACAATATTCATTGATTTTTGCCATTGAAAAACGTCCAGAAATAATTGAAGCTACTGACTGAATGAAAGGAGCTGGCATCTCACTCTCTTTGAATCTTCTTTATCATGCTAAGTGGAGCAGGAAAAAGCAAAAAATTTCAGAATTGCAACTTGCAATGCGGAGAAATTACTGTTTGTGCATTTACAATATTCATTGATTTTTGCCATTGAAAAACATCATGTTATTCATATACCAGAAATGATTGAAGCTACTGACTGAATGAAAGGAGCTGGCATCTCACTCTCTTTGAATCTTCTTTATCATGCTAAGAGGAGCAGGAAAAAGCAAAAAATTTCAGAATTGCACCTTGCAATGCGGAGAAATTACTGTTTGTGCATTTACAATATTCATTGATTTTTGCCATTGAAAAACGTCCAGAAATGATTGAAGCTACTGACTGAATGAAAGGAGCTGGCATCTCACTCTCTTTGAATCTTCTTTATCATGCTAAGAGGAGCAGGAAAAAGCAAAAAATTTCAGAATTGCACCTTGCAATGCGGAGAAATTACTGTTTGTGCTTTTACAATATTCATTGATTTTTGCCATTGAAAAACATCATGTTATTCATATACCAGAAATGTTTGAAGCTACTGACTGAATGAAAGGAGCTGGCATCTCACTCTCTTTGAATCTTCTTTATCATGCTAAGAGGAGCAGGAAAAAGCAAAAAATTTCAGAATTGCACCTTGCAATGCGGAGAAATTACTGTTTGTGCATTTACAATATTCATTGATTTTTGCCATTGAAAAACATCATGTTATTCATATACCAGAAATGTTTGAAGCTACTGACTGAATGAAAGGAGCTGGCATCTCACTCTCTTTGAATCTTCTTTATCATGCTAAGAGGAGCAGGAAAAAGCAAAAAATTTCAGAATTGCACCTTGCAATGCGGAGAAATTACTGTTTGTGCATTTACAATATTCATTGATTTTTGCCATTGAAAAACGTCCAGAAATGATTGAAGCTACTGACTGAATGAAAGGAGCTGGCATCTCACTCTCTTTGAATCTTCTTTATCATGCTAAGAGGAGCAGGAAAATGCAAGAAATTTCAGAATTGCACCTTGCAATGCGGAGAAATTACTGTTTGTGCATTTACAATATTCATTGATTTTTGCCATTGAAAAACATCCAGAAATGATTGAAGCTACTGACTGAATGAAAGGAGCTGGCATCTCACTCTCTTTGAATCTTCTTTATCATGCTAAGAGGAGCAGGATAAAGCCAAAAATTTCAGAATTGCACCTTGCAATGCGGAGAAATTACTGTTTGTGCATTTACAATATTCATTGATTTTTGCCATTGAAAACATCATGTTATTCATATACCAGAAATGATTGAAGCTACTGACTGAATGAAAGGAGCTGGCATCTCACTCTCTTTGAATCTTCTTTATCATGCAAAGAGGAGCAGGAAAAAGCAAAAAATTTCAAAATTGCACCTTGCAATGCGGAGAAATTACTGTTTGTGCATTTACAATATTCATTGATTTTTGCCATTGAAAAACGTCCAGAAATGATTGAAGCTACTGACTGAATGAAAGGAGCTGGCATCTCACTCTCTTTGAATCTTCTTTATCATGCTAAGAGGAGCAGGAAAAAGCAAAAAATTTCAGAATTGCACCTTGCAATGCGGAGAAATTACTGTTTGTGCATTTACAATATCACTGATTTTTGCCATTGAAAAACGTCCAGAAATGATTGAAGCTACTGACTGAATGAAAGGAGCTGGCATCTCACTCTCTTTGAATCTTCTTTATCATGCTAAGAGGAGCAGGAAAAAGCAAAAAATTTCAGAATTGCACCTTGCAATGCGGAGAAATTACTGTTTGTGCATTTACAATATTCATTGATTTTTTGCCATTGAAAAACGTCCCAAGAAATAATTGATGCTAACTGACTGAATG
>NW_027368964.1:0-46056 GCF_046119375.1 Phyllobates terribilis | reverse complement strand
CATTTACAATATTCATTGATTTTTGCCATTGAAAAACTTGTTTTTCATATACCAGAAATGTTTGAAGCTACTGACTGAATGAAAGGAGCTGGCATCTCACTCTCTTTGAATCTTCTTTATCATGCTAGGATTAGCAGGAAAAAGCAAAAAATTTCAGAATTGCACCTTGCAATGTGGAGATATTACTGTTTGTGCATTTACAATATTCATTGATTTTTGCCATTGAAAAACATGTTTTTCATATACCAGAAATGTTTGAAGCTACTGACTGAATGAAAGGAGCTGGCATCTCACTCTCTTTGAATCTTCTTTATCATGCTAGGATTAACAGGAAAAAGCTAAAAATTTCAGAATTGCACCGTGCAATGTGGAGATATTACTGTTTGTGCATTTACAATATTCATTGATTTTTGCCATTGAAAAACATGTTTTTCATATACCAGAAATGTTTGAAGCTACTGACTGAATGAAAGGAGCTGGCATCTCACTCTCTTTGAATCTTCTTTATCATGCTAGGATTAGCAGGAAAAAGCAAAAAATTTCAGAATTGCACCTTGCAATGTGGAGATATTACTGTTGTGCATTTACAATATTCATTGATTTTTGCATTGAAAAACATGTTTTTCATATACCAGAAATGTTTGAAGCTACTGACTGAATGAAAGGAGCTGGCATCTCACTCTCTTTGAATCTTCTTTATCATGCTAGGATTAACAGGAAAAAAGCAAAAAATTTCAGAATTGCACCTTGCAATGTGGAGATATTACTGTTTGTGCATTTACAATATTCATTGATTTTTGCCATTGAAAAACATGTTTTTCATATACCAGAAATGTTTGAAGCTACTGACTGAATGAAAGGAGCTGGCATCTCACTCTCTTTGAATCTTCTTTATCATGCTAGGATTAACAGGAAAAAGCTAAAAATTTCAGCATTGCACCGTGCAATGTGGAGATATTAGTTTGTGCATTTACAATATTCATTGATTTTTGCCATTGAAAAACATGTTTTTCATATACCAGAAATGTTTGAAGCTACTGACTGAATGAAAGGAGCTGGCATCTCACTCTCTTTGAATCTTCTTTATCATGCTAGGATTAGCAGGAAAAAGCAAAAAATTTCAGAATTGCACCTTGCAATGTGGAGATATTACTGTTTGTGCATTTACAATATTCATTGATTTTTGCCATTGAAAAACATGTTTTTCATATACCAGAAATGTTTGAAGCTACTGACTGAATGAAAGGAGCTGGCATCTCACTCTCTTTGAATCTTCTTTATCATGCTAGGATTAACAGGAAAAAGCTAAAAATTTCAGAATTGCACCGTGCAATGTGGAGATATTACTGTTTGTGCATTTACAATATTCATTGATTTTTGCCATTGAAAAACATGTTTTTCATATACCAGAAATGTTTGAAGCTACTGACTGAATGAAAGGAGCTGGCATCTCACTCTCTTTGAATCTTCTTTATCATGCTAGGATTAGCAGGAAAAAGCAAAAAATTTCAGAATTGCACCTTGCAATGTGGAGATATTACTGTTTGTGCATTTACAATATTCATTGATTTTTGCCATTGAAAAACATGTTTTTCATATACCAGAAATGTTTGAAGCTACTGACTGAATGAAAGGAGCTGGCATCTCACTCTCTTTGAATCTTCTTTATCATGCTAGGATTAACAGGAAAAAGCTAAAAATTTCAGAATTGCACCGTGCAATGTGGAGATATTACTGTTTGTGCATTTACAATATTCATTGATTTTTGCCATTGAAAAACATGTTTTTCATATACCAGAAATGTTTGAAGCTACTGACTGAATGAAAGGAGCTGGCATCTCACTCTCTTTGAATCTTCTTTATCATGCTAGGATTAGCAGGAAAAAGCAAAAAATTTCAGAATTGCACCTTGCAATGTGGAGATATTACTGTTTGTGCATTTACAATATTCATTGATTTTTGCCATTGAAAAACATGTTTTTCATATACCAGAAATGTTTGAAGCTACTGACTGAATGAAAGGAGCTGGCATCTCACTCTCTTTGAATCTTCTTTATCATGCTAGGATTAACAGGAAAAAGCAAAAAATTTCAGAATTGCACCTTGCAATGTGGAGATATTACTGTTTGTGCATTTACAATATTCATTGATTTTTGCCATTGAAAAACATGTTTTTCATATACCAGAAATGTTTGAAGCTACTGACTGAATGAAAGGAGCTGGCATCTCACTCTCTTTGAATCTTCTTTATCATGCTAGGATTAACAGGAAAAAGCTAAAAATTTCAGAATTGCACCTTGCAATGTGGAGATATTACTGTTTGTGCATTTACAATATTCATTGATTTTTGCCATTGAAAAACATGTTTTTCATATACCAGAAATGTTTGAAGCTACTGACTGAATGAAAGGAGCTGGCATCTCACTCTCTTTGAATCTTCTTTATCATGCTAGGATTAGCAGGAAAAAGCAAAAAATTTCAGAATTGCACCTTGCAATGTGGAGATATTACTGTTTGTGCATTTACAATATTCATTGATTTTTGCCATTGAAAAACATGTTTTTCATATACCAGAAATGTTTGAGGCTACTGACTGAATGAAAGGAGCTGGCATCTCACTCTCTTTGAATCTTCTTTATCATGCTAGGATTAACAGGAAAAAGCTAAAAATTTCAGAATTGCACCGTGCAATGTGGAGATATTACTGTTTGTGCATTTCCAATATTCATTGATTTTTGCCATTGAAAAACATGTTTTTCATATACCAGAAATGTTTGAAGCTACTGACTGAATGAAAGGAGCTGGCATCTCACTCTCTTTGAATCTTCTTTATCATGCTAGGATTAGCAGGAAAAAGCAAAAAATTTCAGAATTGCACCTTGCAATGTGGAGATATTACTGTTTGTGCATTTACAATATTCATTGATTTTTGCCATTGAAAAACATGTTTTTCATATACCAGAAATGTTTGAAGCTACTGACTGAATGAAAGGAGCTGGCATCTCACTCTCTTTGAATCTTCTTTATCATGCTAGGATTAACAGGAAAAAGCTAAAAATTTCATAATTGCACCGTGCAATGTGGAGATATTACTGTTTGTGCATTTACAATATTCATTGATTTTTGCCATTGAAAAACATGTTTTTCATATACCAGAAATGTTTGAAGCTACTGACTGAATGAAAGGAGCTGGCATCTCACTCTCTTTGAATCTTCTTTATCATGCTAGGATTAGCAGGAAAAAGCAAAAAATTTCAGAATTGCACCTTGCAATGTGGAGATATTACTGTTTGTGCATTTACAATATTCATTGATTTTTGCCATTGAAAAACATGTTTTTCATATACCAGAAATGTTTGAAGCTACTGACTGAATGAAAGGAGCTGGCATCTCACTCTCTTTGAATCTTCTTTATCATGCTAGGATTAACAGGAAAAAGCTAAAAATTTCAGAATTGCACCGTGCAATGTGGAGATATTACTGTTTGTGCATTTACAATATTCATTGATTTTTGCCATTGAAAAACATGTTTTTCATATACCAGAAATGTTTGAAGCTACTGACTGAATGAAAGGAGCTGGCATCTCACTCTCTTTGAATCTTCTTTATCATGCTAGGATTAGCAGGAAAAAGCAAAAAATTTCAGAATTGCACCTTGCAATGTGGAGATATTACTGTTTGTGCATTTACAATATTCATTGATTTTTGCCATTGAAAAACATGTTTTTCATATACCAGAAATGTTTGAAGCTACTGACTGAATGAAAGGAGCTGGCATCTCACTCTCTTTGAATCTTCTTTATCATGCTAGGATTAACAGGAAAAAGCTAAAAATTTCAGAATTGCACCTTGCAATGTGGAGATATTACTGTTTGTGCATTTACAATATTCATTGATTTTTGCCATTGAAAAACATGTTTTTCATATACCAGAAATGTTTGAAGCTACTGACTGAATGAAAGGAGCTGGCATCTCACTCTCTTTGAATCTTCTTTATCATGCTAGGATTAACAGGAAAAAGCAAAAAATTTCAGAATTGCACCTTGCAATGTGGAGATATTACTGTTTGTGCATTTACAATATTCATTGATTTTTGCCATTGAAAAACATGTTTTTCATATACCAGAAATGTTTGAGGCTACTGACTGAATGAAAGGAGCTGGCATCTCACTCTCTTTGAATCTTCTTTATCATGCTAGGATTAACAGGAAAAAGCTAAAAATTTCAGAATTGCACCGTGCAATGTTGAGATATTACTGTTTGTGCATTTCCAATATTCATTGATTTTTGCCATTGAAAAACATGTTTTTCATATACCAGAAATGTTTGAAGCTACTGACTGAATGAAAGGAGCTGGCATCTCACTCTCTTTGAATCTTCTTTATCATGCTAGGATTAGCAGGAAAAAGCAAAAAATTTCAGAATTGCACCTTGCAATGTGGAGATATTACTGTTTGTGCATTTACAATATTCATTGATTTTTGCCATTGAAAAACATGTTTTTCATATACCAGAAATGTTTGAAGCTACTGACTGAATGAAAGGAGCTGGCATCTCACTCTCTTTGAATCTTCTTTATCATGCTAGGATTAACAGGAAAAAGCTAAAAATTTCATAATTGCACCGTGCAATGTGGAGATATTACTGTTTGTGCATTTACAATATTCATTGATTTTTGCCATTGAAAAACATGTTTTTCATATACCAGAAATGTTTGAAGCTACTGACTGAATGAAAGGAGCTGGCATCTCACTGTCTTTGAATCTTCTTTATCATGCTAGGATTAGCAGGAAAAAGCAAAAAATTTCAGAATTGCACCTTGCAATGTGGAGATATTACTGTTTGTGCATTTACAATATTCATTGATTTTTGCCATTGAAAAACATGTTTTTCATATACCAGAAATGTTTGAAGCTACTGACTGAATGAAAGGAGCTGGCATCTCACTCTCTTTGAATCTTCTTTATCATGCTAGGATTAACAGGAAAAAGCTAAAAATTTCAGAATTGCACCGTGCAATGTGGAGATATTACTGTTTGTGCATTTACAATATTCATTGATTTTTGCCATTGAAAAACATGTTTTTCATATACCAGAAATGTTTGAAGCTACTGACTGAATGAAAGGAGCTGGCATCTCACTCTCTTTGAATCTTCTTTATCATGCTAGGATTAGCAGGAAAAAGCAAAAAATTTCAGAATTGCACCTTGCAATGTGGAGATATTACTGTTTGTGCATTTACAATATTCATTGATTTTTGCCATTGAAAAACATGTTTTTCATATACCAGAAATGTTTGAAGCTACTGACTGAATGAAAGGAGCTGGCATCTCACTCTCTTTGAATCTTCTTTATCATGCTAGGATTAACAGGAAAAAGCTAAAAATTTCAGAATTGCACCGTGCAATGTGGAGATATTACTGTTTGTGCATTTACAATATTCATTGATTTTTGCCATTGAAAAACATGTTTTTCATATACCAGAAATGTTTGAAGCTACTGACTGAATGAAAGGAGCTGGCATCTCACTCTCTTTGAATCTTCTTTATCATGCTAGGATTAGCAGGAAAAAGCAAAAAATTTCAGAATTGCACCTTGCAATGTGGAGATATTACTGTTTGTGCATTTACAATATTCATTGATTTTTGCCATTGAAAAACATGTTTTTCATATACCAGAAATGTTTGAAGCTACTGACTGAATGAAAGGAGCTGGCATCTCACTCTCTTTGAATCTTCTTTATCATGCTAGGATTAACAGGAAAAAGCAAAAAATTTCAGAATTGCACCTTGCAATGTGGAGATATTACTGTTTGTGCATTTACAATATTCATTGATTTTTGCCATTGAAAAACATGTTTTTCATATACCAGAAATGTTTGAAGCTACTGACTGAATGAAAGGAGCTGGCATCTCACTCTCTTTGAATCTTCTTTATCATGCTAGGATTAACAGGAAAAAGCTAAAAATTTCAGCATTGCACCGTGCAATGTGGAGATATTAGTTTGTGCATTTACAATATTCATTGATTTTTGCCATTGAAAAACATGTTTTTCATATACCAGAAATGTTTGAAGCTACTGACTGAATGAAAGGAGCTGGCATCTCACTCTCTTTGAATCTTCTTTATCATGCTAGGATTAGCAGGAAAAAGCAAAAAATTTCAGAATTGCACCTTGCAATGTGGAGATATTACTGTTTGTGCATTTACAATATTCATTGATTTTTGCCATTGAAAAACGTTTTTCATATACCAGAAATGTTTGAAGCTACTGACTGAATGAAAGGAGCTGGCATCTCACTCTCTTTGAATCTTCTTTATCATGCTAGGATTAGCAGGAAAAAGCAAAAAATTTCAGAATTGCACCTTGCAATGTGGAGATATTACTGTTTGTGCATTTACAATATTCATTGATTTTTGCCATTGAAAAACATGTTTTTCATATACCAGAAATGTTTGAAGCTACTGACTGAATGAAAGGAGCTGGCATCTCACTCTCTTTGAATCTTCTTTATCATGCTAGGATTAACAGGAAAAAGCTAAAAATTTCAGAATTGCACCGTGCAATGTGGAGATATTACTGTTTGTGCATTTACAATATTCATTGATTTTTGCCATTGAAAAACATGTTTTTCATATACCAGAAATGTTTGAAGCTACTGACTGAATGAAAGGAGCTGGCATCTCACTCTCTTTGAATCTTCTTTATCATGCTAGGATTAACAGGAAAAAGCAAAAAATTTCAGAATTGCACCTTGCAATGTGGAGATATTACTGTTTGTGCATTTACAATATTCATTGATTTTTGCCATTGAAAAACATGTTTTTCATATACCAGAAATGTTTGAAGCTACTGACTGAATGAAAGGAGCTGGCATCTCACTCTCTTTGAATCTTCTTTATCATGCTAGGATTAACAGGAAAAAGCTAAAAATTTCAGCATTGCACCGTGCAATGTGGAGATAGTTTGTGCATTTACAATATTCATTGATTTTTGCCATTGAAAAACATGTTTTTCATATACCAGAAATGTTTGAAGCTACTGACTGAATGAAAGGAGCTGGCATCTCACTCTCTTTGAATCTTCTTTATCATGCTAGGATTAGCAGGAAAAAGCAAAAAATTTCAGAATTGCACCTTGCAATGTGGAGATATTACTGTTTGTGCATTTACAATATTCATTGATTTTTGCCATTGAAAACATGTTTTTCATATACCAGAAATGTTTGAAGCTACTGACTGAATGAAAGGAGCTGGCATCTCACTCTCTTTGAATCTTCTTTATCATGCTAGGATTAGCAGGAAAAAGCAAAAAATTTCAGAATTGCACCTTGCAATGTGGAGTTATTACTGTTTGTGCATTTACAATATTCATTGATTTTTGCCATTGAAAAACATGTTTTTCATATACCAGAAATGTTTGAAGCTACTGACTGAATGAAAGGAGCTGGCATCTCACTCTCTTTGAATCTTCTTTATCATGCTAGGATTAACAGGAAAAAGCTAAAAATTTCATAATTGCACCGTGCAATGTGGAGATATTACTGTTTGTGCATTTACAATATTCATTGATTTTTGCCATTGAAAAACATGTTTTTCATATACCAGAAATGTTTGAAGCTACTGACTGAATGAAAGGAGCTGGCATCTCACTCTCTTTGAATCTTCTTTATCATGCTAGGATTAGCAGGAAAAAGCAAAAAATTTCAGAATTGCACCTTGCAATGTGGAGATATTACTGTGCATTTACAATATTCATTGATTTTTGCCATTGAAAAACATGTTTTTCATATACCAGAAATGTTTGAAGCTACTGACTGAATGAAAGGAGCTGGCATCTCACTCTCTTTGAATCTTCTTTATCATGCTAGGATTAACAGGAAAAAGCTAAAAATTTCAGAATTGCACCGTGCAATGTGGAGATATTACTGTTTGTGCATTTACAATATTCATTGATTTTTGCCATTGAAAAACATGTTTTTCATATACCAGAAATGTTTGAAGCTACTGACTGAATGAAAGGAGCTGGCATCTCACTCTCTTTGAATCTTCTTTATCATGCTAGGATTAGCAGGAAAAAGCAAAAAATTTCAGAATTGCACCTTGCAATGTGGAGATATTACTGTTTGTGCATTTACAATATTCATTGATTTTTGCCATTGAAAAACATGTTTTTCATATACCAGAAATGTTTGAAGCTACTGACTGAATGAAAGGAGCTGGCATCTCACTCTCTTTGAATCTTCTTTATCATGCTAGGATTAACAGGAAAAAGCAAAAAATTTCAGAATTGCACCTTGCAATGTGGAGATATTACTGTTTGTGCATTTACAATATTCATTGATTTTTGCCATTGAAAAACATGTTTTTCATATACCAGAAATGTTTGAGGCTACTGACTGAATGAAAGGAGCTGGCATCTCACTCTCTTTGAATCTTCTTTATCATGCTAGGATTAACAGGAAAAAGCTAAAAATTTCAGAATTGCACCGTGCAATGTTGAGATATTACTGTTTGTGCATTTACAATATTCATTGATTTTTGCCATTGAAAAACATGTTTTTCATATACCAGAAATGTTTGAAGCTACTGACTGAATGAAAGGAGCTGGCATCTCACTCTCTTTGAATCTTCTTTATCATGCTAGGATTAGCAGGAAAAAGCAAAAAATTTCAGAATTGCACCTTGCAATGTGGAGATATTACTGTTTGTGCATTTACAATATTCATTGATTTTTGCCATTGAAAAACATGTTTTTCATATACCAGAAATGTTTGAAGCTACTGACTGAATGAAAGGAGCTGGCATCTCACTCTCTTTGAATCTTCTTTATCATGCTAGGATTAACAGGAAAAAGCAAAAAATTTCAGAATTGCACCTTGCAATGTGGAGATATTACTGTTTGTGCATTTACAATATTCATTGATTTTTGCCATTGAAAAACATGTTTTTCATATACCAGAAATGTTTGAGGCTACTGACTGAATGAAAGGAGCTGGCATCTCACTCTCTTTGAATCTTCTTTATCATGCTAGGATTAACAGGAAAAAGCTAAAAATTTCAGAATTGCACCGTGCAATGTTGAGATATTACTGTTTGTGCATTTACAATATTCATTGATTTTTGCCATTGAAAAACATGTTTTTCATATACCAGAAATGTTTGAAGCTACTGACTGAATGAAAGGAGCTGGCATCTCACTCTCTTTGAATCTTCTTTATCATGCTAGGATTAGCAGGAAAAAGCAAAAAATTTCAGAATTGCACCTTGCAATGTGGAGATATTACTGTTTGTGCATTTACAATATTCATTGATTTTTGCCATTGAAAAACATGTTTTTCATATACCAGAAATGTTTGAAGCTACTGACTGAATGAAAGGAGCTGGCATCTCACTCTCTTTGAATCTTCTTTATCATGCTAGGATTAACAGGAAAAAGCTAAAAATTTCATAATTGCACCGTGCAATGTGGAGATATTACTGTTTGTGCATTTACAATATTCATTGATTTTTGCCATTGAAAAACATGTTTTTCATATACCAGAAATGTTTGAAGCTACTGACTGAATGAAAGGAGCTGGCATCTCACTGTCTTTGAATCTTCTTTATCATGCTAGGATTAGCAGGAAAAAGCAAAAAATTTCAGAATTGCACCTTGCAATGTGGAGATATTACTGTTTGTGCATTTACAATATTCATTGATTTTTGCCATTGAAAAACATGTTTTTCATATACCAGAAATGTTTGAAGCTACTGACTGAATGAAAGGAGCTGGCATCTCACTCTCTTTGAATCTTCTTTATCATGCTAGGATTAACAGGAAAAAGCTAAAAATTTCAGCATTGCACCGTGCAATGTGGAGATAGTTTGTGCATTTACAATATTCATTGATTTTTGCCATTGAAAAACATGTTTTTCATATACCAGAAATGTTTGAAGCTACTGACTGAATGAAAGGAGCTGGCATCTCACTCTCTTTGAATCTTCTTTATCATGCTAGGATTAACAGGAAAAAGCTAAAAATTTCAGAATTGCACCGTGCAATGTGGAGATATTACTGTTTGTGCATTTACAATATTCATTGATTTTTGCCATTGAAAAACATGTTTTTCATATACCAGAAATGTTTGAAGCTACTGACTGAATGAAAGGAGCTGGCATCTCACTCTCTTTGAATCTTCTTTATCATGCTAGGATTAGCAGGAAAAAGCAAAAAATTTCAGAATTGCACCTTGCAATGTGGAGATATTACTGTTTGTGCATTTACAATATTCATTGATTTTTGCCATTGAAAAACGTTTTTCATATACCAGAAATGTTTGAAGCTACTGACTGAATGAAAGGAGCTGGCATCTCACTCTCTTTGAATCTTCTTTATCATGCTAGGATTAACAGGAAAAAGCAAAAAATTTCAGAATTGCACCTTGCAATGTGGAGATATTACTGTTTGTGCATTTACAATATTCATTGATTTTTGCCATTGAAAAACATGTTTTTCATATACCAGAAATGTTTGAAGCTACTGACTGAATGAAAGGAGCTGGCATCTCACTCTCTTTGAATCTTCTTTATCATGCTAGGATTAGCAGGAAAAAGCAAAAAATTTCAGAATTGCACCTTGCAATGTGGAGATATTACTGTTTGTGCATTTACAATATTCATTGATTTTTGCCATTGAAAAACATGTTTTTCATATACCAGAAATGTTTGAAGCTACTGACTGAATGAAAGGAGCTGGCATCTCACTCTTTGAATCTTCTTTATCATGCTAGGATTAACAGGAAAAAGCTAAAAATTTCATAATTGCACCGTGCAATGTGGAGATATTACTGTTTGTGCATTTACAATATTCATTGATTTTTGCCATTGAAAAACATGTTTTTCATATACCAGAAATGTTTGAAGCTACTGACTGAATGAAAGGAGCTGGCATCTCACTGTCTTTGAATCTTCTTTATCATGCTAGGATTAGCAGGAAAAAGCAAAAAATTTCAGAATTGCACCTTGCAATGTGGAGATATTACTGTTTGTGCATTTACAATATTCATTGATTTTTGCCATTGAAAAACATGTTTTTCATATACCAGAAATGTTTGAAGCTACTGACTGAATGAAAGGAGCTGGCATCTCACTCTCTTTGAATCTTCTTTATCATGCTAGGATTAACAGGAAAAAGCTAAAAATTTCAGAATTGCACCGTGCAATGTGGAGATATTACTGTTTGTGCATTTACAATATTCATTGATTTTTGCCATTGAAAAACATGTTTTTCATATACCAGAAATGTTTGAAGCTACTGACTGAATGAAAGGAGCTGGCATCTCACTCTCTTTGAATCTTCTTTATCATGCTAGGATTAGCAGGAAAAAGCAAAAAATTTCAGAATTGCACCTTGCAATGTGGAGATATTACTGTTTGTGCATTTACAATATTCATTGATTTTTGCCATTGAAAAACATGTTTTTCATATACCAGAAATGTTTGAAGCTACTGACTGAATGAAAGGAGCTGGCATCTCACTCTCTTTGAATCTTCTTTATCATGCTAGGATTAACAGGAAAAAGCTAAAAATTTCAGAATTGCACCGTGCAATGTGGAGATATTACTGTTTGTGCATTTACAATATTCATTGATTTTTGCCATTGAAAAACATGTTTTTCATATACCAGAAATGTTTGAAGCTACTGACTGAATGAAAGGAGCTGGCATCTCACTCTCTTTGAATCTTCTTTATCATGCTAGGATTAGCAGGAAAAAGCAAAAAATTTCAGAATTGCACCTTGCAATGTGGAGATATTACTGTTTGTGCATTTACAATATTCATTGATTTTTGCCATTGAAAAACATGTTTTTCATATACCAGAAATGTTTGAAGCTACTGACTGAATGAAAGGAGCTGGCATCTCACTCTCTTTGAATCTTCTTTATCATGCTAGGATTAACAGGAAAAAGCAAAAAATTTCAGAATTGCACCTTGCAATGTGGAGATATTACTGTTTGTGCATTTACAATATTCATTGATTTTTGCCATTGAAAAACATGTTTTTCATATACCAGAAATGTTTGAAGCTACTGACTGAATGAAAGGAGCTGGCATCTCACTCTCTTTGAATCTTCTTTATCATGCTAGGATTAACAGGAAAAAGCTAAAAATTTCAGCATTGCACCGTGCAATGTGGAGATATTAGTTTGTGCATTTACAATATTCATTGATTTTTGCCATTGAAAAACATGTTTTTCATATACCAGAAATGTTTGAAGCTACTGACTGAATGAAAGGAGCTGGCATCTCACTCTCTTTGAATCTTCTTTATCATGCTAGGATTAGCAGGAAAAAGCAAAAAATTTCAGAATTGCACCTTGCAATGTGGAGATATTACTGTTTGTGCATTTACAATATTCATTGATTTTTGCCATTGAAAAACATGTTTTTCATATACCAGAAATGTTTGAAGCTACTGACTGAATGAAAGGAGCTGGCATCTCACTCTCTTTGAATCTTCTTTATCATGCTAGGATTAACAGGAAAAAGCTAAAAATTTCAGCATTGCACCGTGCAATGTGGAGATATTAGTTTGTGCATTTACAATATTCATTGATTTTTGCCATTGAAAAACATGTTTTTCATATACCAGAAATGTTTGAAGCTACTGACTGAATGAAAGGAGCTGGCATCTCACTCTCTTTGAATCTTCTTTATCATGCTAGGATTAACAGGAAAAAGCTAAAAATTTCAGAATTGCACCGTGCAATGTGGAGATATTACTGTTTGTGCATTTACAATATTCATTGATTTTTGCCATTGAAAAACATGTTTTTCATATACCAGAAATGTTTGAAGCTACTGACTGAATGAAAGGAGCTGGCATCTCACTCTCTTTGAATCTTCTTTATCATGCTAGGATTAACAGGAAAAAGCAAAAAATTTCAGAATTGCACCTTGCAATGTGGAGATATTACTGTTTGTGCATTTACAATATTCATTGATTTTTGCCATTGAAAAACATGTTTTTCATATACCAGAAATGTTTGAAGCTACTGACTGAATGAAAGGAGCTGGCATCTCACTCTCTTTGAATCTTCTTTATCATGCTAGGATTAACAGGAAAAAGCTAAAAATTTCAGCATTGCACCGTGCAATGTGGAGATAGTTTGTGCATTTACAATATTCATTGATTTTTGCCATTGAAAAACGTTTTTCATATACCAGAAATGTTTGAAGCTACTGACTGAATGAAAGGAGCTGGCATCTCACTCTCTTTGAATCTTCTTTATCATGCTAGGATTAGCAGGAAAAAGCAAAAAATTTCAGAATTGCACCTTGCAATGTGGAGATATTACTGTTTGTGCATTTACAATATTCATTGATTTTTGCCATTGAAAAACATGTTTTTCATATACCAGAAATGTTTGAAGCTACTGACTGAATGAAAGGAGCTGGCATCTCACTCTCTTTGAATCTTCTTTATCATGCTAGGATTAGCAGGAAAAAGCAAAAAATTTCAGAATTGCACCTTGCAATGTGGAGTTATTACTGTTTGTGCATTTACAATATTCATTGATTTTTGCCATTGAAAAACATGTTTTTCATATACCAGAAATGTTTGAAGCTACTGACTGAATGAAAGGAGCTGGCATCTCACTCTCTTTGAATCTTCTTTATCATGCTAGGATTAACAGGAAAAAGCTAAAAATTTCAGAATTGCACCGTGCAATGTGGAGATATTACTGTTTGTGCATTTACAATATTCATTGATTTTTGCCATTGAAAAACATGTTTTTCATATACCAGAAATGTTTGAAGCTACTGACTGAATGAAAGGAGCTGGCATCTCACTCTCTTTGAATCTTCTTTATCATGCTAGGATTAGCAGGAAAAAGCAAAAAATTTCAGAATTGCACCTTGCAATGTGGAGATATTACTGTTTGTGCATTTACAATATTCATTGATTTTTGCCATTGAAAAACATGTTTTTCATATACCAGAAATGTTTGAAGCTACTGACTGAATGAAAGGAGCTGGCATCTCACTCTCTTTGAATCTTCTTTATCATGCTAGGATTAACAGGAAAAAGCAAAAAATTTCAGAATTGCACCTTGCAATGTGGAGATATTACTGTTTGTGCATTTACAATATTCATTGATTTTTGCCATTGAAAAACATGTTTTTCATATACCAGAAATGTTTGAGGCTACTGACTGAATGAAAGGAGCTGGCATCTCACTCTCTTTGAATCTTCTTTATCATGCTAGGATTAACAGGAAAAAGCTAAAAATTTCAGAATTGCACCGTGCAATGTTGAGATATTACTGTTTGTGCATTTACAATATTCATTGATTTTTGCCATTGAAAAACATGTTTTTCATATACCAGAAATGTTTGAAGCTACTGACTGAATGAAAGGAGCTGGCATCTCACTCTCTTTGAATCTTCTTTATCATGCTAGGATTAGCAGGAAAAAGCAAAAAATTTCAGAATTGCACCTTGCAATGTGGAGATATTACTGTTTGTGCATTTACAATATTCATTGATTTTTGCCATTGAAAAACATGTTTTTCATATACCAGAAATGTTTGAAGCTACTGACTGAATGAAAGGAGCTGGCATCTCACTCTCTTTGAATCTTCTTTATCATGCTAGGATTAACAGGAAAAAGCAAAAAATTTCAGAATTGCACCTTGCAATGTGGAGATATTACTGTTTGTGCATTTACAATATTCATTGATTTTTGCCATTGAAAAACATGTTTTTCATATACCAGAAATGTTTGAGGCTACTGACTGAATGAAAGGAGCTGGCATCTCACTCTCTTTGAATCTTCTTTATCATGCTAGGATTAACAGGAAAAAGCTAAAAATTTCAGAATTGCACCGTGCAATGTTGAGATATTACTGTTTGTGCATTTACAATATTCATTGATTTTTGCCATTGAAAAACATGTTTTTCATATACCAGAAATGTTTGAAGCTACTGACTGAATGAAAGGAGCTGGCATCTCACTCTCTTTGAATCTTCTTTATCATGCTAGGATTAGCAGGAAAAAGCAAAAAATTTCAGAATTGCACCTTGCAATGTGGAGATATTACTGTTTGTGCATTTACAATATTCATTGATTTTTGCCATTGAAAAACATGTTTTTCATATACCAGAAATGTTTGAAGCTACTGACTGAATGAAAGGAGCTGGCATCTCACTCTCTTTGAATCTTCTTTATCATGCTAGGATTAACAGGAAAAAGCTAAAAATTTCATAATTGCACCGTGCAATGTGGAGATATTACTGTTTGTGCATTTACAATATTCATTGATTTTTGCCATTGAAAAACATGTTTTTCATATACCAGAAATGTTTGAAGCTACTGACTGAATGAAAGGAGCTGGCATCTCACTGTCTTTGAATCTTCTTTATCATGCTAGGATTAGCAGGAAAAAGCAAAAAATTTCAGAATTGCACCTTGCAATGTGGAGATATTACTGTTTGTGCATTTACAATATTCATTGATTTTTGCCATTGAAAAACATGTTTTTCATATACCAGAAATGTTTGAAGCTACTGACTGAATGAAAGGAGCTGGCATCTCACTCTCTTTGAATCTTCTTTATCATGCTAGGATTAACAGGAAAAAGCTAAAAATTTCAGCATTGCACCGTGCAATGTGGAGATAGTTTGTGCATTTACAATATTCATTGATTTTTGCCATTGAAAAACATGTTTTTCATATACCAGAAATGTTTGAAGCTACTGACTGAATGAAAGGAGCTGGCATCTCACTCTCTTTGAATCTTCTTTATCATGCTAGGATTAACAGGAAAAAGCTAAAAATTTCAGAATTGCACCGTGCAATGTGGAGATATTACTGTTTGTGCATTTACAATATTCATTGATTTTTGCCATTGAAAAACATGTTTTTCATATACCAGAAATGTTTGAAGCTACTGACTGAATGAAAGGAGCTGGCATCTCACTCTCTTTGAATCTTCTTTATCATGCTAGGATTAGCAGGAAAAAGCAAAAAATTTCAGAATTGCACCTTGCAATGTGGAGATATTACTGTTTGTGCATTTACAATATTCATTGATTTTTGCCATTGAAAAACGTTTTTCATATACCAGAAATGTTTGAAGCTACTGACTGAATGAAAGGAGCTGGCATCTCACTCTCTTTGAATCTTCTTTATCATGCTAGGATTAACAGGAAAAAGCAAAAAATTTCAGAATTGCACCTTGCAATGTGGAGATATTACTGTTTGTGCATTTACAATATTCATTGATTTTTGCCATTGAAAAACATGTTTTTCATATACCAGAAATGTTTGAAGCTACTGACTGAATGAAAGGAGCTGGCATCTCACTCTCTTTGAATCTTCTTTATCATGCTAGGATTAACAGGAAAAAGCTAAAAATTTCAGCATTGCACCGTGCAATGTGGAGATAGTTTGTGCATTTACAATATTCATTGATTTTTGCCATTGAAAAACATGTTTTTCATATACCAGAAATGTTTGAAGCTACTGACTGAATGAAAGGAGCTGGCATCTCACTCTCTTTGAATCTTCTTTATCATGCTAGGATTAGCAGGAAAAAGCAAAAAATTTCAGAATTGCACCTTGCAATGTGGAGATATTACTGTTTGTGCATTTACAATATTCATTGATTTTTGCCATTGAAAAACATGTTTTTCATATACCAGAAATGTTTGAAGCTACTGACTGAATGAAAGGAGCTGGCATCTCACTCTCTTTGAATCTTCTTTATCATGCTAGGATTAGCAGGAAAAAGCAAAAAATTTCAGAATTGCACCTTGCAATGTGGAGTTATTACTGTTTGTGCATTTACAATATTCATTGATTTTTGCCATTGAAAAACATGTTTTTCATATACCAGAAATGTTTGAAGCTACTGACTGAATGAAAGGAGCTGGCATCTCACTTTCTTTGAATCTTCTTTATCATGCTAGGATTAACAGGAAAAAGCTAAAAATTTCAGAATTGCACCGTGCAATGTGGAGATATTACTGTTTGTGCATTTACAATATTCATTGATTTTTGCCATTGAAAAACATGTTTTTCATATACCAGAAATGTTTGAAGCTACTGACTGAATGAAAGGAGCTGGCATCTCACTCTCTTTGAATCTTCTTTATCATGCTAGGATTAGCAGGAAAAAGCAAAAAATTTCAGAATTGCACCTTGCAATGTGGAGATATTACTGTTTGTGCATTTACAATATTCATTGATTTTTGCCATTGAAAAACATGTTTTTCATATACCAGAAATGTTTGAAGCTACTGACTGAATGAAAGGAGCTGGCATCTCACTCTCTTTGAATCTTCTTTATCATGCTAGGATTAACAGGAAAAAGCAAAAAATTTCAGAATTGCACCTTGCAATGTGGAGATATTACTGTTTGTGCATTTACAATATTCATTGATTTTTGCCATTGAAAAACATGTTTTTCATATACCAGAAATGTTTGAGGCTACTGACTGAATGAAAGGAGCTGGCATCTCACTCTCTTTGAATCTTCTTTATCATGCTAGGATTAACAGGAAAAAGCTAAAAATTTCAGAATTGCACCGTGCAATGTTGAGATATTACTGTTTGTGCATTTACAATATTCATTGATTTTTGCCATTGAAAAACATGTTTTTCATATACCAGAAATGTTTGAAGCTACTGACTGAATGAAAGGAGCTGGCATCTCACTCTCTTTGAATCTTCTTTATCATGCTAGGATTAGCAGGAAAAAGCAAAAAATTTCAGAATTGCACCTTGCAATGTGGAGATATTACTGTTTGTGCATTTACAATATTCATTGATTTTTGCCATTGAAAAACATGTTTTTCATATACCAGAAATGTTTGAAGCTACTGACTGAATGAAAGGAGCTGGCATCTCACTCTCTTTGAATCTTCTTTATCATGCTAGGATTAACAGGAAAAAGCTAAAAATTTCATAATTGCACCGTGCAATGTGGAGATATTACTGTTTGTGCATTTACAATATTCATTGATTTTTGCCATTGAAAAACATGTTTTTCATATACCAGAAATGTTTGAAGCTACTGACTGAATGAAAGGAGCTGGCATCTCACTGTCTTTGAATCTTCTTTATCATGCTAGGATTAGCAGGAAAAAGCAAAAAATTTCAGAATTGCACCTTGCAATGTGGAGATATTACTGTTTGTGCATTTACAATATTCATTGATTTTTGCCATTGAAAAACATGTTTTTCATATACCAGAAATGTTTGAAGCTACTGACTGAATGAAAGGAGCTGGCATCTCACTCTCTTTGAATCTTCTTTATCATGCTAGGATTAACAGGAAAAAGCTAAAAATTTCAGCATTGCACCGTGCAATGTGGAGATAGTTTGTGCATTTACAATATTCATTGATTTTTGCCATTGAAAAACATGTTTTTCATATACCAGAAATGTTTGAAGCTACTGACTGAATGAAAGGAGCTGGCATCTCACTCTCTTTGAATCTTCTTTATCATGCTAGGATTAGCAGGAAAAAGCAAAAAATTTCAGAATTGCACCTTGCAATGTGGAGTTATTACTGTTTGTGCATTTACAATATTCATTGATTTTTGCCATTGAAAAACATGTTTTTCATATACCAGAAATGTTTGAAGCTACTGACTGAATGAAAGGAGCTGGCATCTCACTCTCTTTGAATCTTCTTTATCATGCTAGGATTAACAGGAAAAAGCTAAAAATTTCATAATTGCACCGTGCAATGTGGAGATATTACTGTTTGTGCATTTACAATATTCATTGATTTTTGCCATTGAAAAACATGTTTTTCATATACCAGAAATGTTTGAAGCTACTGACTGAATGAAAGGAGCTGGCATCTCACTCTCTTTGAATCTTCTTTATCATGCTAGGATTAGCAGGAAAAAGCAAAAAATTTCAGAATTGCACCTTGCAATGTGGAGATATTACTGTTTGTGCATTTACAATATTCATTGATTTTTGCCATTGAAAAACATGTTTTTCATATACCAGAAATGTTTGAAGCTACTGACTGAATGAAAGGAGCTGGCATCTCACTCTCTTTGAATCTTCTTTATCATGCTAGGATTAACAGGAAAAAGCTAAAAATTTCAGAATTGCACCGTGCAATGTGGAGATATTACTGTTTGTGCATTTACAATATTCATTGATTTTTGCCATTGAAAAACATGTTTTTCATATACCAGAAATGTTTGAAGCTACTGACTGAATGAAAGGAGCTGGCATCTCACTCTCTTTGAATCTTCTTTATCATGCTAGGATTAGCAGGAAAAAGCAAAAAATTTCAGAATTGCACCTTGCAATGTGGAGATATTACTGTTTGTGCATTTACAATATTCATTGATTTTTGCCATTGAAAAACATGTTTTTCATATACCAGAAATGTTTGAAGCTACTGACTGAATGAAAGGAGCTGGCATCTCACTCTCTTTGAATCTTCTTTATCATGCTAGGATTAACAGGAAAAAGCAAAAAATTTCAGAATTGCACCTTGCAATGTGGAGATATTACTGTTTGTGCATTTACAATATTCATTGATTTTTGCCATTGAAAAACATGTTTTTCATATACCAGAAATGTTTGAGGCTACTGACTGAATGAAAGGAGCTGGCATCTCACTCTCTTTGAATCTTCTTTATCATGCTAGGATTAACAGGAAAAAGCTAAAAATTTCAGAATTGCACCGTGCAATGTTGAGATATTACTGTTTGTGCATTTACAATATTCATTGATTTTTGCCATTGAAAAACATGTTTTTCATATACCAGAAATGTTTGAAGCTACTGACTGAATGAAAGGAGCTGGCATCTCACTCTCTTTGAATCTTCTTTATCATGCTAGGATTAGCAGGAAAAAGCAAAAAATTTCAGAATTGCACCTTGCAATGTGGAGATATTACTGTTTGTACATTTACAATATTCATTGATTTTTGCCATTGAAAAACATGTTTTTCATATACCAGAAATGTTTGAAGCTACTGACTGAATGAAAGGAGCTGGCATCTCACTCTCTTTGAATCTTCTTTATCATGCTAGGATTAACAGGAAAAAGCTAAAAATTTCATAATTGCACCGTGCAATGTGGAGATATTACTGTTTGTGCATTTACAATATTCATTGATTTTTGCCATTGAAAAACATGTTTTTCATATACCAGAAATGTTTGAAGCTACTGACTGAATGAAAGGAGCTGGCATCTCACTCTCTTTGAATCTTCTTTATCATGCTAGGATTAGCAGGAAAAAGCAAAAAATTTCAGAATTGCACCTTGCAATGTGGAGATATTACTGTTTGTGCATTTACAATATTCATTGATTTTTGCCATTGAAAAACATGTTTTTCATATACCAGAAATGTTTGAAGCTACTGACTGAATGAAAGGAGCTGGCATCTCACTCTCTTTGAATCTTCTTTATCATGCTAGGATTAACAGGAAAAAGCTAAAAATTTCATAATTGCACCGTGCAATGTGGAGATATTACTGTTTGTGCATTTACAATATTCATTGATTTTTGCCATTGAAAAACATGTTTTTCATATACCAGAAATGTTTGAAGCTACTGACTGAATGAAAGGAGCTGGCATCTCACTGTCTTTGAATCTTCTTTATCATGCTAGGATTAGCAGGAAAAAGCAAAAAATTTCAGAATTGCACCTTGCAATGTGGAGATATTACTGTTTGTGCATTTACAATATTCATTGATTTTTGCCATTGAAAAACATGTTTTTCATATACCAGAAATGTTTGAAGCTACTGACTGAATGAAAGGAGCTGGCATCTCACTCTCTTTGAATCTTCTTTATCATGCTAGGATTAACAGGAAAAAGCTAAAAATTTCAGCATTGCACCGTGCAATGTGGAGATAGTTTGTGCATTTACAATATTCATTGATTTTTGCCATTGAAAAACATGTTTTTCATATACCAGAAATGTTTGAAGCTACTGACTGAATGAAAGGAGCTGGCATCTCACTCTCTTTGAATCTTCTTTATCATGCTAGGATTAGCAGGAAAAAGCAAAAAATTTCAGAATTGCACCTTGCAATGTGGAGTTATTACTGTTTGTGCATTTACAATATTCATTGATTTTTGCCATTGAAAAACATGTTTTTCATAT
The DNA here is from genome assembly GCF_046119375.1 of Phyllobates terribilis. Classification (NCBI taxonomy): domain Eukaryota; kingdom Metazoa; phylum Chordata; class Amphibia; order Anura; family Dendrobatidae; genus Phyllobates; species Phyllobates terribilis. Next base: position 24,919 of record NW_027368964.1, on the reverse strand, counting down.
ACCAGAAATGTTTGAAGCTACTGACTGAATGAAAGGAGCTGGCATCTCACTCTCTTTGAATCTTCTTTATCATGCTAGGATTAACAGGAAAAAGCTAAAAATTTCATAATTGCACCGTGCAATGTGGAGATATTACTGTTTGTGCATTTACAATATTCATTGATTTTTGCCATTGAAAAACATGTTTTTCATATACCAGAAATGTTTGAAGCTACTGACTGAATGAAAGGAGCTGGCATCTCACTCTCTTTGAATCTTCTTTATCATGCTAGGATTAGCAGGAAAAAGCAAAAAATTTCAGAATTGCACCTTGCAATGTGGAGATATTACTGTTTGTGCATTTACAATATTCATTGATTTTTGCCATTGAAAAACATGTTTTTCATATACCAGAAATGTTTGAAGCTACTGACTGAATGAAAGGAGCTGGCATCTCACTCTCTTTGAATCTTCTTTATCATGCTAGGATTAACAGGAAAAAGCTAAAAATTTCAGAATTGCACCGTGCAATGTGGAGATATTACTGTTTGTGCATTTACAATATTCATTGATTTTTGCCATTGAAAAACATGTTTTTCATATACCAGAAATGTTTGAAGCTACTGACTGAATGAAAGGAGCTGGCATCTCACTCTCTTTGAATCTTCTTTATCATGCTAGGATTAGCAGGAAAAAGCAAAAAATTTCAGAATTGCACCTTGCAATGTGGAGATATTACTGTTTGTGCATTTACAATATTCATTGATTTTTGCCATTGAAAAACATGTTTTTCATATACCAGAAATGTTTGAAGCTACTGACTGAATGAAAGGAGCTGGCATCTCACTCTCTTTGAATCTTCTTTATCATGCTAGGATTAACAGGAAAAAGCAAAAAATTTCAGAATTGCACCTTGCAATGTGGAGATATTACTGTTTGTGCATTTACAATATTCATTGATTTTTGCCATTGAAAAACATGTTTTTCATATACCAGAAATGTTTGAGGCTACTGACTGAATGAAAGGAGCTGGCATCTCACTCTCTTTGAATCTTCTTTATCATGCTAGGATTAACAGGAAAAAGCTAAAAATTTCAGAATTGCACCGTGCAATGTTGAGATATTACTGTTTGTGCATTTACAATATTCATTGATTTTTGCCATTGAAAAACATGTTTTTCATATACCAGAAATGTTTGAAGCTACTGACTGAATGAAAGGAGCTGGCATCTCACTCTCTTTGAATCTTCTTTATCATGCTAGGATTAGCAGGAAAAAGCAAAAAATTTCAGAATTGCACCTTGCAATGTGGAGATATTACTGTTTGTACATTTACAATATTCATTGATTTTTGCCATTGAAAAACATGTTTTTCATATACCAGAAATGTTTGAAGCTACTGACTGAATGAAAGGAGCTGGCATCTCACTCTCTTTGAATCTTCTTTATCATGCTAGGATTAACAGGAAAAAGCTAAAAATTTCATAATTGCACCGTGCAATGTGGAGATATTACTGTTTGTGCATTTACAATATTCATTGATTTTTGCCATTGAAAAACATGTTTTTCATATACCAGAAATGTTTGAAGCTACTGACTGAATGAAAGGAGCTGGCATCTCACTGTCTTTGAATCTTCTTTATCATGCTAGGATTAGCAGGAAAAAGCAAAAAATTTCAGAATTGCACCTTGCAATGTGGAGATATTACTGTTTGTGCATTTACAATATTCATTGATTTTTGCCATTGAAAAACATGTTTTTCATATACCAGAAATGTTTGAAGCTACTGACTGAATGAAAGGAGCTGGCATCTCACTCTCTTTGAATCTTCTTTATCATGCTAGGATTAACAGGAAAAAGCAAAAAATTTCAGAATTGCACCTTGCAATGTGGAGATATTACTGTTTGTGCATTTACAATATTCATTGATTTTTGCCATTGAAAAACATGTTTTTCATATACCAGAAATGTTTGAGGCTACTGACTGAATGAAAGGAGCTGGCATCTCACTCTCTTTGAATCTTCTTTATCATGCTAGGATTAACAGGAAAAAGCTAAAAATTTCAGAATTGCACCGTGCAATGTTGAGATATTACTGTTTGTGCATTTACAATATTCATTGATTTTTGCCATTGAAAAACATGTTTTTCATATACCAGAAATGTTTGAAGCTACAGACTGAATGAAAGGAGCTGGCATCTCACTCTCTTTGAATCTTCTTTATCATGCTAGGATTAGCAGGAAAAAGCAAAAAATTTCAGAATTGCACCTTGCAATGTGGAGATATTACTGTTTGTACATTTACAATATTCATTGATTTTTGCCATTGAAAAACATGTTTTTCATATACCAGAAATGTTTGAAGCTACTGACTGAATGAAAGGAGCTGGCATCTCACTCTCTTTGAATCTTCTTTATCATGCTAGGATTAACAGGAAAAAGCAAAAAATTTCATAATTGCACCGTGCAATGTGGAGATATTACTGTTTGTGCATTTACAATATTCATTGATTTTTGCCATTGAAAAACATGTTTTTCATATACCAGAAATGTTTGAAGCTACTGACTGAATGAAAGGAGCTGGCATCTCACTGTCTTTGAATCTTCTTTATCATGCTAGGATTAGCAGGAAAAAGCAAAAAATTTCAGAATTGCACCTTGCAATGTGGAGATATTACTGTTTGTGCATTTACAATATTCATTGATTTTTGCCATTGAAAAACATGTTTTTCATATACCAGAAATGTTTGAAGCTACTGACTGAATGAAAGGAGCTGGCATCTCACTCTCTTTGAATCTTCTTTATCATGCTAGGATTAACAGGAAAAAGCTAAAAATTTCAGAATTGCACCGTGCAATGTGGAGATATTACTGTTTGTGCATTTACAATATTCATTGATTTTTGCCATTGAAAAACATGTTTTTCATATACCAGAAATGTTTGAAGCTACTGACTGAATGAAAGGAGCTGGCATCTCACTCTTTGAATCTTCTTTATCATGCTAGGATTAGCAGGAAAAAGCAAAAAATTTCAGAATTGCACCTTGCAATGTGGAGATATTACTGTTTGTGCATTTACAATATTCATTGATTTTTGCCATTGAAAAACATGTTTTTCATATACCAGAAATGTTTGAAGCTACTGACTGAATGAAAGGAGCTGGCATCTCACTCTCTTTGAATCTTCTTTATCATGCTAGGATTAACAGGAAAAAGCTAAAAATTTCAGAATTGCACCGTGCAATGTGGAGATATTACTGTTTGTGCATTTACAATATTCATTGATTTTTGCCATTGAAAAACATGTTTTTCATATACCAGAAATGTTTGAAGCTACTGACTGAATGAAAGGAGCTGGCATCTCACTCTCTTTGAATCTTCTTTATCATGCTAGGATTAGCAGGAAAAAGCAAAAAATTTCAGAATTGCACCTTGCAATGTGGAGATATTACTGTTTGTGCATTTACAATATTCATTGATTTTTGCCATTGAAAAACATTGCAATGTGGAGATATTACTGTTTGTGCATTTACAATATTCATTGATTTTTGCCATTGAAAAACATGTTTTTCATATACCAGAAATGTTTGAAGCTACTGACTGAATGAAAGGAGCTGGCATCTCACTCTCTTTGAATCTTCTTTATCATGCTAGGATTAACAGGAAAAAGCAAAAAATTTCAGAATTGCACCTTGCAATGTGGAGATATTACTGTTTGTGCATTTACAATATTCATTGATTTTTGCCATTGAAAAACATGTTTTTCATATACCAGAAATGTTTGAAGCTACTGACTGAATGAAAGGAGCTGGCATCTCACTCTCTTTGAATCTTCTTTATCATGCTAGGATTAACAGGAAAAAGCTAAAAATTTCAGCATTGCACCGTGCAATGTGGAGATATTAGTTTGTGCATTTACAATATTCATTGATTTTTGCCATTGAAAAACATGTTTTTCATATACCAGAAATGTTTGAAGCTACTGACTGAATGAAAGGAGCTGGCATCTCACTCTCTTTGAATCTTCTTTATCATGCTAGGATTAGCAGGAAAAAGCAAAAAATTTCAGAATTGCACCTTGCAATGTGGAGATATTACTGTTTGTGCATTTACAATATTCATTGATTTTTGCCATTGAAAAACATGTTTTTCATATACCAGAAATGTTTGAAGCTACTGACTGAATGAAAGGAGCTGGCATCTCACTCTCTTTGAATCTTCTTTATCATGCTAGGATTAACAGGAAAAAGCTAAAAATTTCAGAATTGCACCGTGCAATGTGGAGATATTACTGTGCATTTACAATATTCATTGATTTTTGCCATTGAAAAACATGTTTTTCATATACCAGAAATGTTTGAAGCTACTGACTGAATGAAAGGAGCTGGCATCTCACTCTCTTTGAATCTTCTTTATCATGCTAGGATTAGCAGGAAAAAGCAAAAAATTTCAGAATTGCACCTTGCAATGTGGAGATATTACTGTTTGTGCATTTACAATATTCATTGATTTTTGCCATTGAAAAACATGTTTTTCATATACCAGAAATGTTTGAAGCTACTGACTGAATGAAAGGAGCTGGCATCTCACTCTCTTTGAATCTTCTTTATCATGCTAGGATTAACAGGAAAAAGCTAAAAATTTCAGAATTGCACCGTGCAATGTGGAGATATTACTGTTTGTGCATTTACAATATTCATTGATTTTTGCCATTGAAAAACATGTTTTTCATATACCAGAAATGTTTGAAGCTACTGACTGAATGAAAGGAGCTGGCATCTCACTCTCTTTGAATCTTCTTTATCATGCTAGGATTAGCAGGAAAAAGCAAAAAATTTCAGAATTGCACCTTGCAATGTGGAGATATTACTGTTTGTGCATTTACAATATTCATTGATTTTTGCCATTGAAAAACATGTTTTTCATATACCAGAAATGTTTGAAGCTACTGACTGAATGAAAGGAGCTGGCATCTCACTCTCTTTGAATCTTCTTTATCATGCTAGGATTAACAGGAAAAAGCAAAAAATTTCAGAATTGCACCTTGCAATGTGGAGATATTACTGTTTGTGCATTTACAATATTCATTGATTTTTGCCATTGAAAAACATGTTTTTCATATACCAGAAATGTTTGAAGCTACTGACTGAATGAAAGGAGCTGGCATCTCACTCTCTTTGAATCTTCTTTATCATGCTAGGATTAGCAGGAAAAAGCAAAAAATTTCAGAATTGCACCTTGCAATGTGGAGATATTACTGTTTGTGCATTTACAATATTCATTGATTTTTGCCATTGAAAAACATGTTTTTCATATACCAGAAATGTTTGAAGCTACTGACTGAATGAAAGGAGCTGGCATCTCACTCTCTTTGAATCTTCTTTATCATGCTAGGATTAACAGGAAAAAGCTAAAAATTTCAGAATTGCACCGTGCAATGTGGAGATATTACTGTTTGTGCATTTACAATATTCATTGATTTTTGCCATTGAAAAACATGTTTTTCATATACCAGAAATGTTTGAAGCTACTGACTGAATGAAAGGAGCTGGCATCTCACTCTCTTTGAATCTTCTTTATCATGCTAGGATTAGCAGGAAAAAGCAAAAAATTTCAGAATTGCACCTTGCAATGTGGAGATATTACTGTTTGTGCATTTACAATATTCATTGATTTTTGCCATTGAAAAACATGTTTTTCATATACCAGAAATGTTTGAAGCTACTGACTGAATGAAAGGAGCTGGCATCTCACTCTCTTTGAATCTTCTTTATCATGCTAGGATTAACAGGAAAAAGCTAAAAATTTCAGAATTGCACCGTGCAATGTGGAGATATTACTGTTTGTGCATTTACAATATTCATTGATTTTTGCCATTGAAAAACATGTTTTTCATATACCAGAAATGTTTGAAGCTACTGACTGAATGAAAGGAGCTGGCATCTCACTCTCTTTGAATCTTCTTTATCATGCTAGGATTAGCAGGAAAAAGCAAAAAATTTCAGAATTGCACCTTGCAATGTGGAGATATTACTGTTTGTGCATTTACAATATTCATTGATTTTTGCCATTGAAAAACATGTTTTTCATATACCAGAAATGTTTGAAGCTACTGACTGAATGAAAGGAGCTGGCATCTCACTCTCTTTGTTTTACCATATTTTTTTTATTTTTAATAAACAGTTTAACAGGGGAATAACAATCGTAGCATAAAGTAGTGAAATAAGAATATTCGTGGGAAGGGGTAATTCCGAGGAAGGGGAAGGGAAAGGGTACAAACGGAAATGGAATAATCAGGGAAGGTGGGAGAAATTTGTTCGTCAAATAATAAACACGATAATAGATAACTTGAACAATTAAACACACACCACTATCATATTAGCAAAATTAAACATATTAATAAGCTAAACATGTAACACCTATTAAGATATTCCAGCATTATGAGATGGTTGAGGGAACCTAATGGACCAAATATCCCACTTCTTAGAAAATTTAAGTAAATTATTGTTAATAAGGGCAAATCTGAGTTCAAATATTCTATGGAGATTCATCTTATCAACTAAGTCCTCCAAAGTGGGGACATGTGACTTTCTCCAATAAAAAGCCAATGTATTCTTACAAACTGAGAATAAATGAATCACCAAAGATCTTTCAAACGACTTGTATGATTCAAGATCCAAGGATAGTAAAGCCCTTTGAGGGGTCAATATTAGTGGTCTGCCCAAGAGATCATCTACCAAAGAAGAGATCTGAGCCCATAGATTGCGGATTTTAGGGCAGCTCCAAAAGAGATGTAACAGATCTCCCCTGAGGCCGCACTCCCTCCAACAGAGGGGAGAGTTGCTGGGCTTTATATAGTGGAGCCTGATTGGAGTGTAGTACCATCTGGTTAAAATTTTGAAGTAGGCCTCTTGTAAGGGCATAGATATATTAGAGGCTTGTGAGAAAAGAAGAGCATTCTCCCATTGGTCGGATTGGAAATTGAGTTTTAGGTCCTTTTCCCATCGAATCATGTAAAGATGTTTTTGGAAAGAGAGGTCATTATTGAAGCTGTTATATAGGTGTCTCAGGCTCCAAAAAATCTTATGGGATGTGTTACTTAACAGGTTCACCGAGATTTCGGAAACGATAAATTTGCTAGAAATGAATTCCAGAATAATGCTCTTTAAATGAGAGTATAAAAAGAAATCAGAAAAAGGCAAATTGAATCTTTTCTTAAGAATTTGGAAAGGGATAAAGACAGAAGCTTCATACAAGTCTCCAATTTTCCTTAACCCTTTAATGTCCCATTGATCTGGAATGGAAGAGTTATACAGATCAGCAACAAAACCAATTGGAAATTTTTTGACAAGGGAAAGCTTATCCATATCAGAATCTCTTAAAGGATTCTTTTTCTTTTTTTTGGTGATTTTTTTCCAGGCGTCAATGATCGCCTGGAAAATAGGGTGGGAAGAATCATGAGTACACTGTCTAAAGAGATGCCTGAGTAACAATTCACGAGGAGAAGAACCGTTATTTAAGAAGGTCTCCAGAATCATCCAAGCTGGGGGGCTGTCAGAATTAAACCAGTAACTGCTCTGTTTGATAAGGTTTGCCAGATAGTAAGCGGAAATATTAGGATGGCTCAGACCTCCGTTACTTTTATTCTTGTACAATATATCAGCAGATATCCTCGCACGTTTATTATCCCAGACATAAGAATTAATCTGATTTTGAATTTTTTGAATAAAGATATGGGAAATAGATAAAGGTAGGTTGCGGAAAAAATACAAAATTTTGGGAAGAACAAACATCTTGATAGAGAGGACTCTACCCCACCACGACAAATCTCTTTTCATAAAATCCATCAAATCTCCTCGGACGATGTCATCAATCAGAACCAGATTGTCAGAGATTGTTGAATTAATAGATTTACCAATACTGATCCCCAAATAAGTCAGATTGCGTTTAGCCAGACCAAAGGAAAATCTTGAGTGTAAAACCTCTCTCGTCTGGCGGTCCAGATTAATATTCAAAAGTTTAGACTTCTCATTGTTAATTTTAAAATAAGAAATCTGAGAGAATAGTTCTAGAACCTTTGAAACCTCCGCAACCGAATTTACTGGGTCCAGCAAGGAAAGCATAACATCATCTGCAAAGAGGCCAATTTTAAATTCTCGAGATGGGGTAGAAATCCCCCTAATGTCAGTGTTTTCTCTAATCCTCTGTGCCAAAGGCTCCATAGCCAGGACAAAGAGAAGGGGGGAAAGTGGGCAACCCTGTCTAGTACCATTTGTGATAGGGATTGGATTTGAGAGATAATTGTTAACATAAATTTTTGCTTGGGGGTTAGAATAGAGGGCCATAATTGAAGAGAGAAATTTGTTATCAAAACCGAATTTAATAAGGGTGAGTTTAAGGTATAGCCAATTTAACCTGTCGAAAGCTTTTTCAGCGTCTAAAGCAAGCAATGAAGTTGGGAGTTTCGCCGTATTTATCACCTTAATAATATTCAGAAGTCTTCTAGAGCCATCAGTTGCTTGCCTCCCACCAACGAAGCCAATCTGATCATCGTTGATGAGAGATGGGAGAATAGTCGATAAACGATTGGCCTGAATTTTCGAATATATCTTAATATCAGTGTTAATTAGCGAAATGGGCCTATAATTTTTAACATTATCTCTCTCATCCTTAGACTTGGGTATTAGGGTAATGGTGGCTTCCAGCATTTCTGAGGGGAAGGAGCTTATTGAGGAAGCATGATTGAAAATTTTCGTGAGAGGGGAAGAAAGTAGGTCACAAAAAGTTTTATAATACTCATTAATGAACCCATCTGGACCCGGAGCCTTGAAATCTTTAAGTTGCTTTATTGTGTTAATAATTTCAAGGTTAGAAAAAGGCTTATTCAATGACTCGTGATCCAGAGGGCTCAATTTCGGTAGGTTAATGGAGGATAAAAATTTGTTGATTGCATCTGGGTGAGGATGGGAAATTAGAGGATCAGTTTTGATGTTGTAGAGTTTTTTGTAAAAATTTGCAAACTGGTTCACTATATCTTTAGGGTGGCAAAACGTTATTCCACTATTGTTTTTTATTTTATCTATTCTATTAATTGCTCTTTTACATTTGACTAGGCGGGCCATAAAGCGGGTAGGTTTATTTAGAGCCGCATAGTAATTAAATTTTGATTTCCGAATAATTGCATCATAGGAGGAAGAAATTTCTGATTTTAGCTCTACCCTTAAATTTGAGAGTTCTTTTTGAATTATTGGGGAAGGGGAAGGAAGATTAATTTGCTCTAATTCTTTTTCCCTAATCAGTTTTTGAAGAGAATTAATTTTTGATCTTTTTTCTTTTTTTTCAAATGAGGATATCTGCATTAGTACACCACGAAGGACGGCCTTGTGAGCGCACCAGCTGGAGAAGGGATTAGATAAATCTGGGGTATCATTCTCCCTAAAATAATCAGAAATAGCTTTTTCAATAATTTTTTTGTTTTTGGGGTTATGAATAAGTGAAGATCTACATTTCCAAAGAAATCCATTTTTAATAAGAGGACCAATATGAATTTCACATGACGTAGGGGCATGATCTGATAGAGACCTAAGACCTATAGATACGTTAGAGAATTTGGGTAAAGAAAAAACGTCAGTTATTATTAAGTCTATTCTAGAGGCCGTTTGGTGCGCATCCGAAAAATGGGAGAATTCTTTGGAGGTAGTTTGCAGACATCTAAATGTATCAAATAGTTCGTTTTTATAAAGCCAGTTATTTAGCGTCGGGTATAAATGACGGCTGGGGGAGGAAGAGTCCATATGCCCGTCCGGGACCATGTTGAAGTCTCCCAAAAAAATCAATTCACCTCTCCTAACCTCTTCAACCTTTCTAAAAACCTTATTCAAAAAGGGTATTTGCTTTTTATTTGGGGCGTATAGGTTAACAACAGTGCACTCATGATTATTCAGTTTACAGAGCAATATATGGAACCTTCCATTGACATCTTTATGCTGATCTAAAAACTCAAATGGGACAGAATCTCTGATCACTGTAGCTACACCGGCTTTTTTCCGGTCGCTAGTGGATTCAAATATATGAGGGTAGCGTTTGTGGGTGAAAGTAGGGTGTTTTCCCTCGGCAAACCTTGTCTCCTGAAGACACGCAACATCAGCACCAAGATGACCCAATTCCTTCCAAAGGGAGAATCTCTTATTGGGACTGTTTAGGCCTCTTACATTATAGGTGATGATCTTGATAGGCATAGGTAAATTAATAATTAAAGTAAGTCAAAAGGAGAGGGGTCAGTTGGTCCAACAAATTCCCAAAAAATAATCAACCGACAATCAAAGCTGGAATACAATATCTCTAATATTAATTCAAAGATAGTAATAACAATAACCAAATATTCAAAGAAAAAGAAAAAAAAAACGAATCAAAAAATCTCCTGAGGGAACCTTCACCGAAAAGGTTCTCCCTCAGATTGGGGGGAAAAATAATGTGGACAAACCATGAAGGCTAAATATAAGAAGAATGATAAATTTATTATAGCATGTTAGGTGAGGTGATAAAATGAGATTATTTTTAAAGAGGGCTCCCGAGGGAGTAGTGTTTATCATTTCAGCGGTGGGGTGCCTTTGTAACTTTGTAGGGAATGTCTTTTATAAAATCAAAAAATTTGGGGCCTTCATCAGGATCTGTAAGAGTGAATGTTTTCCGGTTAAAGAAAATCAGCAACTTTACTGGAAAGCCCCACCTATATGGGATATTCATATCCCTCAGTCTATCTGTGATCAATTTGTATGACCTTCTTGCATCCATGGTTTCTTTGGAAAAATCGGAGAAGATTTTTAGGTGTGAGAAAGGCTCTGGAAAAGTCCTATTTTCCCTGATATAATTCAAGATTCTCTCTTTGGTCGAGAAGAAATGCAACCTAGCTATTACATCCCTAGGAAGATCCGGGGAAATGGAGGTCGGACGAAATAAGCGATGGGCCCTATCAATGATAAGATCCTGCTCAGAAAGGGATGGGATTGTCTTGTGAAAAAAGTCTTTGAGAAAAGCTGAGATATCCGAGGGAGAAACATCCTCAGATATGCCCCTAATCTTCAAATTATTTCTCCTACTCCTATCCTCCAAATCCGCAACTTTTAATCTAAGTCTTTTGAGCTCGGATTTAATTTCCAAATTATCAGAAGAAACAGACTCCACCTTATCCTCCACCGTTTCAAGTCTTTTAGTGTTTTCCTCCAATTTAACTCCAAAAGCTTCCAAAGTAGATTTCATGGTGTCTACCTGTTTCTCAAAGCCCAGTTTCATATTTCTGTCAATCGTCTTTAAAAGATTGTCCAGATATGAACCAAGGTCGGTATTTCCCAACTCTTGAGAAATGGGTATTTTGGCCGGGACACTAGGCGTAGGGTCTGAAGACGAAGGGGAGACGTCCTTTTTGGCACGTCTCTTATCTGGACTAGGATTGGGAAACGTGTCCGAGGATTCCTCCTCCGAACTCGTGGCCAGTGAGGAATATTTGTTGCTCCAAGCTCCTGGATCCCTTCTCTTTGATGAGATGGAAATGTCCATCTCTTCCACTTTTTTTTCTTTAACTACGGTGGAAGGGGCAGGTTTAGCGTCATGAATTCTCTGTGGTTTTGGAGAAAATAGACTTTTAGCAGAGTCTTTGGTGGGAGAGCTTACTTTAAAACTCTGTCTATCGTCAGGATTTCTATGAGGTGATCTGGACTTAAGTGGACTAATGGTATTGACAGTATCCTCTGAGGGATTTGAAAATGAAGAACGTTGGGAGGACTTCGCTCTTACCACACTAGTTTTAAGGGGAGCTTCCAAAGACTTTTGGGTATTTTTTTTGTTAGCCGCCATTGTAAAAAAAAATAAGTCCTAAGTGTATATATAAGGAAAACACCAAAAAGACAATGGGAATATTTAAGCTAGAGAGTGGATAGAAGACTTTAGAGTAGCAAAATGACTAGGAACAATGACTGGAAGAAATTAGCATTAAACAAATATCACTCCAATAAGAGGCAATCAATACCCTTAAAGACTGCAGAATTATGCACCCCCTAGAATGCAATCCTTTAAATGTAAATCACAATCAAAAATATCAAGAGAAATAGTAAACTTGACCTGAGGGATAAAAATAAAAGGCACATATAGTTCTTAACAGAAAACTAATTATTGTGGAAACTTGCAGATCTGTAGAGTTCCATGGGCACCAACTGTTATATGTATATCAGGTAGCGAAATCACAGTATATATATGGCAGAAGCAATTCCTCCTATCCTCCACCCCTCCTCAAAGTCAAGTCTCACAATTAAATGTTTGTCCAAAGTTTGATGTTTGATGGACCTCTGTATCAGTACTGATATAAAATCAGCACCATGGACAGCAGTGCAAAGCGATGTTGCAGCAGGAGGCAAGAGAATTAACTAATGTAAAATCAGCACCTTGGACAGCAGAACAGAGCGACGCTGTAGCAGGGGCAGGAGAGTTTGACTGAAATCAGCACCATGGACAGCAGCTCAAATCAGCACCATGGACAGCAGTGCAGAGCTACGCCGCAGCAGAGGGCAGGAGAATTTGATCAGGACCATGGACAGCAGTACAGAGGACGCTGCAGCAGGGGGCGGGAGAATTGAATCTATCAGCTGATTATGGATATGAGGCAGAGGAGGGCAGCGGTGCCGCTGCAGGGAAGGACCAAGGGCAAGATCAGAGCGCAGCAACACCAGCACAAGAGGGGGAGGCAGTCACAGGGGTCTGTAGGGTCCCAACACCGGAGGGGCACAGTCAGCAGAGCGGCACAACGGGAATAGGTGGAGCGGAGCGCGGGGACCGGTGGCACCTGTCAGTTACTAGTGGGGAGGGACAAAGCGGCCCCCCCAGAAGCAGGAGGGAGACACCGCCGCTTGTAAATCAGCCCCGGGGGATGTGGGGCTGCAAGCCCTATACACCGGCAGCGCCGGTCTTTAGAAGGGAGACAGGGGCAGAGCCAGGAGCGGAGCGGCTCCGGAACTAAGGAGGGGGAACTGCCACCACCGGAACAGCCCCCGAACCCAGGGAACAGCCGTAGCAAGAGGCAGGGATCCCGGCCGCAGACACAAGCAGCGCCCGTCAGCAGGAGGGAGAGGGAGGACCGCTCCACAAAATAAAAGGGACACCGCCGCCACCAGACCCCAGACAATAGCCTCACAGAGTCACGATAATAGCCCTGGCATCAGCCAGGGCTTGTCTGACCTTTTTATGATGATATCTACAGTTCCTCTCCTCTGTGTAGCCGCGTCAGCTGTGAGCAGGGCCGGGTCTTCGGGCTGCTGCCGGCGTCCTGAAGCAGGAAGGTCCCGTAGCTTGGCGTCCGTGTGCTGGACTTCTCAGGGCTCCGGTCTCACAATCTTCTTACTTGATTGTAGATCTGGAAGGTCCCCGGGGTCCGCGATCCTCCACAGAAAGTGTCGGCCGGTGTTTTTAACTTCCGGAATCCTGTCACTGGTCGCAGCTAGTAGCAGGGTGGTACAGCGCCGGGCGGTGGTATCTCTGTAGGAGTCTTACCCCCGGTCGCAGCTGGTAGTGGGGTGGATAGCAGGCAGGGACAGCTTGCAGGCTGGTGGTTCAGTACAGTGGGGCCGTTTTCAGGGCTACAGGGTCCCGTGGGTCTAGTTAGGACTCGGTCCTTGTTACTTCCCAGCACAGGCTGTAAAAGCTGAAGTATATAATCGGCTCGTCCCACAGCCACCGGCCTCCCACAACAGCAGAGCAGGCTTTAAGGGCTCCTTGCCACCTTCCTCAAAATATGAATCCTTTGCAAATTGTCCGATAGCACCCGATAAACAGTGTTCCTAGGTCCAGAGGAAGGGAGTAGGGAGGGTCCCCTTGCAGAGACACACAGACCTGCAAGCCTGCAGGTCTATGTCACAATACCCACGACTGGCATGAAATCAAGGACGCACCTCACTGCTTCCAAACGAAATATCTCCCAGAATAACGGGTCAGGGAGAGTCTTTTCAGTATCCAGATGATCCTTAAGCTTTAGGGAGTTAATCCATGTAAGAATTGATCGAGTAAATCTTCTTAAGTTGCTTTTATCGTCGCTTTGTAGTTTTAGCCTTCAGGGAGCTCAGGATCAAGCTGCCATCTCGTCCTGTGCTCAGGCCACTCCCCCCATCTCACTCTCTTTGAATCTTCTTTATCATGCTAGGATTAACAGGAAAAAGCAAAAAATTTCAGAATTGCACCTTGCAATGTGGAGATATTACTGTTTGTGCATTTACAATATTCATTGATTTTTGCCATTGAAAAACATGTTTTTCATATACCAGAAATGTTTGAAGCTACTGACTGAATGAAAGGAGCTGGCATCTCACTCTCTTTGAATCTTCTTTATCATGCTAGGATTAACAGGAAAAAGCTAAAAATTTCAGCATTGCACCGTGCAATGTGGAGATATTAGTTTGTGCATTTACAATATTCATTGATTTTTGCCATTGAAAAACGTTTTTCATATACCAGAAATGTTTGAAGCTACTGACTGAATGAAAGGAGCTGGCATCTCACTCTCTTTGAATCTTCTTTATCATGCTAGGATTAGCAGGAAAAAGCAAAAAATTTCAGAATTGCACCTTGCAATGTGGAGATATTACTGTTTGTGCATTTACAATATTCATTGATTTTTGCCATTGAAAAACATGTTTTTCATATACCAGAAATGTTTGAAGCTACTGACTGAATGAAAGGAGCTGGCATCTCACTCTCTTTGAATCTTCTTTATCATGCTAGGATTAACAGGAAAAAGCTAAAAATTTCAGAATTGCACCGTGCAATGTGGAGATATTACTGTTTGTGCATTTACAATATTCATTGATTTTTGCCATTGAAAAACATGTTTTTCATATACCAGAAATGTTTGAAGCTACTGACTGAATGAAAGGAGCTGGCATCTCACTCTCTTTGAATCTTCTTTATCATGCTAGGATTAGCAGGAAAAAGCAAAAAATTTCAGAATTGCACCTTGCAATGTGGAGATATTACTGTTTGTGCATTTACAATATTCATTGATTTTTGCCATTGAAAAACATGTTTTTCATATACCAGAAATGTTTGAAGCTACTGACTGAATGAAAGGAGCTGGCATCTCACTCTCTTTGAATCTTCTTTATCATGCTAGGATTAACAGGAAAAAGCAAAAAATTTCAGAATTGCACCTTGCAATGTGGAGATATTACTGTTTGTGCATTTACAATATTCATTGATTTTTGCCATTGAAAAACATGTTTTTCATATACCAGAAATGTTTGAAGCTACTGACTGAATGAAAGGAGCTGGCATCTCACTCTCTTTGAATCTTCTTTATCATGCTAGGATTAACAGGAAAAAGCTAAAAATTTCAGAATTGCACCGTGCAATGTGGAGATATTACTGTTTGTGCATTTACAATATTCATTGATTTTTGCCATTGAAAAACATGTTTTTCATATACCAGAAATGTTTGAAGCTACTGACTGAATGAAAGGAGCTGGCATCTCACTCTCTTTGAATCTTCTTTATCATGCTAGGATTAACAGGAAAAAGCAAAAAATTTCAGAATTGCACCTTGCAATGTGGAGATATTACTGTTTGTGCATTTACAATATTCATTGATTTTTGCCATTGAAAAACATGTTTTTCATATACCAGAAATGTTTGAAGCTACTGACTGAATGAAAGGAGCTGGCATCTCACTCTCTTTGAATCTTCTTTATCATGCTAGGATTAACAGGAAAAAGCTAAAAATTTCAGAATTGCACCGTGCAATGTGGAGATATTACTGTTTGTGCATTTACAATATTCATTGATTTTTGCCATTGAAAAACATGTTTTTCATATACCAGAAATGTTTGAAGCTACTGACTGAAAGAAAGGAGCTGGCATCTCACTCTCTTTGAATCTTCTTTATCATGCTAGGATTAGCAGGAAAAAGCAAAAAATTTCAGAATTGCACCTTGCAATGTGGAGATATTACTGTTTGTGCATTTACAATATTCATTGATTTTTGCCATTGAAAAACATGTTTTTCATATACCAGAAATGTTTGAAGCTACTGACTGAATGAAAGGAGCTGGCATCTCACTCTCTTTGAATCTTCTTTATCATGCTAGGATTAACAGGAAAAATCTAAAAATTTCAGAATTGCACCGTGCAATGTGGAGATATTACTGTTTGTGCATTTACAATATTCATTGATTTTTGCCATTGAAAAACATGTTTTTCATATACCAGAAATGTTTGAAGCTACTGACTGAATGAAAGGAGCTGGCATCTCACTCTCTTTGAATCTTCTTTATCATGCTAGGATTAACAGGAAAAAGCTAAAAATTTCAGAATTGCACCGTGCAATGTGGAGATATTACTGTTTGTGCATTTACAATATTCATTGATTTTTGCCATTGAAAAACATGTTTTTCATATACCAGAAATGTTTGAAGCTACTGACTGAATGAAAGGAGCTGGCATCTCACTCTCTTTGAATCTTCTTTATCATGCTAGGATTAGCAGGAAAAAGCAAAAAATTTCAGAATTGCACCTTGCAATGTGGAGATATTACTGTTTGTGCATTTACAATATTCATTGATTTTTGCCATTGAAAAACATGTTTTTCATATACCAGAAATGTTTGAAGCTACTGACTGAATGAAAGGAGCTGGCATCTCACTCTCTTTGAATCTTCTTTATCATGCTAGGATTAACAGGAAAAAGCTAAAAATTTCAGAATTGCACCGTGCAATGTGGAGATATTACTGTTTGTGCATTTACAATATTCATTGATTTTTGCCATTGAAAAACATGTTTTTCATATACCAGAAATGTTTGAAGCTACTGACTGAATGAAAGGAGCTGGCATCTCACTCTCTTTGAATCTTCTTTATCATGCTAGGATTAGCAGGAAAAAGCAAAAAATTTCAGAATTGCACCTTGCAATGTGGAGATATTACTGTTTGTGCATTTACAATATTCATTGATTTTTGCCATTGAAAAACATGTTTTTCATATACCAGAAATGTTTGAAGCTACTGACTGAATGAAAGGAGCTGGCATCTCACTCTCTTTGAATCTTCTTTATCATGCTAGGATTAACAGGAAAAAGCAAAAAATTTCAGAATTGCACCTTGCAATGTGGAGATATTACTGTTTGTGCATTTACAATATTCATTGATTTTTGCCATTGAAAAACATGTTTTTCATATACCAGAAATGTTTGAAGCTACTGACTGAATGAAAGGAGCTGGCATCTCACTCTCTTTGAATCTTCTTTATCATGCTAGGATTAACAGGAAAAAGCTAAAAATTTCAGCATTGCACCGTGCAATGTGGAGATATTAGTTTGTGCATTTACAATATTCATTGATTTTTGCCATTGAAAAACATGTTTTTCATATACCAGAAATGTTTGAAGCTACTGACTGAATGAAAGGAGCTGGCATCTCACTCTCTTTGAATCTTCTTTATCATGCTAGGATTAGCAGGAAAAAGCAAAAAATTTCAGAATTGCACCTTGCAATGTGGAGATATTACTGTTTGTGCATTTACAATATTCATTGATTTTTGCCATTGAAAAACATGTTTTTCATATACCAGAAATGTTTGAAGCTACTGACTGAATGAAAGGAGCTGGCATCTCACTCTCTTTGAATCTTCTTTATCATGCTAGGATTAACAGGAAAAAGCTAAAAATTTCAGAATTGCACCGTGCAATGTGGAGATATTACTGTTTGTGCATTTACAATATTCATTGATTTTTGCCATTGAAAAACATGTTTTTCATATACCAGAAATGTTTGAAGCTACTGACTGAATGAAAGGAGCTGGCATCTCACTCTCTTTGAATCTTCTTTATCATGCTAGGATTAGCAGGAAAAAGCAAAAAATTTCAGAATTGCACCTTGCAATGTGGAGATATTACTGTTTGTGCATTTACAATATTCATTGATTTTTGCCATTGAAAAACATGTTTTTCATATACCAGAAATGTTTGAAGCTACTGACTGAATGAAAGGAGCTGGCATCTCACTCTCTTTGAATCTTCTTTATCATGCTAGGATTAACAGGAAAAAGCAAAAAATTTCAGAATTGCACCTTGCAATGTGGAGATATTACTGTTTGTGCATTTACAATATTCATTGATTTTTGCCATTGAAAAACATGTTTTTCATATACCAGAAATGTTTGAAGCTACTGACTGAATGAAAGGAGCTGGCATCTCACTCTCTTTGAATCTTCTTTATCATGCTAGGATTAACAGGAAAAAGCTAAAAATTTCAGAATTGCACCGTGCAATGTGGAGATATTACTGTTTGTGCATTTACAATATTCATTGATTTTTGCCATTGAAAAACATGTTTTTCATATACCAGAAATGTTTGAAGCTACTGACTGAATGAAAGGAGCTGGCATCTCACTCTCTTTGAATCTTCTTTATCATGCTAGGATTAACAGGAAAAAGCAAAAAATTTCAGAATTGCACCTTGCAATGTGGAGATATTACTGTTTGTGCATTTACAATATTCATTGATTTTTGCCATTGAAAAACATGTTTTTCATATACCAGAAATGTTTGAAGCTACTGACTGAATGAAAGGAGCTGGCATCTCACTCTCTTTGAATCTTCTTTATCATGCTAGGATTAACAGGAAAAAGCTAAAAATTTCAGAATTGCACCGTGCAATGTGGAGATATTACTGTTTGTGCATTTACAATATTCATTGATTTTTGCCATTGAAAAACATGTTTTTCATATACCAGAAATGTTTGAAGCTACTGACTGAATGAAAGGAGCTGGCATCTCACTCTCTTTGAATCTTCTTTATCATGCTAGGATTAGCAGGAAAAAGCAAAAAATTTCAGAATTGCACCTTGCAATGTGGAGATATTACTGTTTGTGCATTTACAATATTCATTGATTTTTGCCATTGAAAAACATGTTTTTCATATACCAGAAATGTTTGAAGCTACTGACTGAATGAAAGGAGCTGGCATCTCACTCTCTTTGAATCTTCTTTATCATGCTAGAATTAACAGGAAAAAGCTAAAAATTTCAGAATTGCACCGTGCAATGTGGAGATATTACTGTTTGTGCATTTACAATATTCATTGATTTTTGCCATTGAAAAACATGTTTTTCATATACCAGAAATGTTTGAAGCTACTGACTGAATGAAAGGAGCTGGCATCTCACTCTCTTTGAATCTTCTTTATCATGCTAGGATTAGCAGGAAAAAGCAAAAAATTTCAGAATTGCACCTTGCAATGTGGAGATATTACTGTTTGTGCATTTACAATATTCATTGATTTTTGCCATTGAAAAACATGTTTTTCATATACCAGAAATGTTTGAAGCTACTGACTGAATGAAAGGAGCTGGCATCTCACTCTCTTTGAATCTTCTTTATCATGCTAGGATTAACAGGAAAAAGCTAAAAATTTCAGAATTGCACCGTGCAATGTGGAGATATTACTGTTTGTGCATTTACAATATTCATTGATTTTTGCCATTGAAAAACATGTTTTTCATATACCAGAAATGTTTGAAGCTACTGACTGAATGAAAGGAGCTGGCATCTCACTCTCTTTGAATCTTCTTTATCATGCTAGGATTAGCAGGAAAAAGCAAAAAATTTCAGAATTGCACCTTGCAATGTGGAGATATTACTGTTTGTGCATTTACAATATTCATTGATTTTTGCCATTGAAAAACATGTTTTTCATATACCAGAAATGTTTGAAGCTACTGACTGAATGAAAGGAGCTGGCATCTCACTCTCTTTGAATCTTCTTTATCATGCTAGGATTAACAGGAAAAAGCAAAAAATTTCAGAATTGCACCTTGCAATGTGGAGATATTACTGTTTGTGCATTTACAATATTCATTGATTTTTGCCATTGAAAAACATGTTTTTCATATACCAGAAATGTTTGAAGCTACTGACTGAATGAAAGGAGCTGGCATCTCACTCTCTTTGAATCTTCTTTATCATGCTAGGATTAACAGGAAAAAGCAAAAAATTTCAGAATTGCACCTTGCAATGTGGAGATATTACTGTTTGTGCATTTACAATATTCATTGATTTTTGCCATTGAAAAACATGTTTTTCATATACCAGAAATGTTTGAAGCTACTGACTGAATGAAAGGAGCTGGCATCTCACTCTCTTTGAATCTTCTTTATCATGCTAGGATTAACAGGAAAAAGCTAAAAATTTCAGAATTGCACCTTGCAATGTGGAGATATTACTGTTTGTGCATTTACAATATTCATTGATTTTTGCCATTGAAAAACATGTTTTTCATATACCAGAAATGTTTGAAGCTACTGACTGAATGAAAGGAGCTGGCATCTCACTCTCTTTGAATCTTCTTTATCATGCTAGGATTAGCAGGAAAAAGCAAAAAATTTCAGAATTGCACCTTGCAATGTGGAGATATTACTGTTTGTGCATTTACAATATTCATTGATTTTTGCCATTGAAAAACATGTTTTTCATATACCAGAAATGTTTGAAGCTACTGACTGAATGAAAGGAGCTGGCATCTCACTCTCTTTGAATCTTCTTTATCATGCTAGGATTAACAGGAAAAAGCTAAAAATTTCAGAATTGCACCGTGCAATGTGGAGATATTACTGTTTGTGCATTTACAATATTCATTGATTTTTGCCATTGAAAAACATGTTTTTCATATACCAGAAATGTTTGAAGCTACTGACTGAATGAAAGGAGCTGGCATCTCAATCTCTTTGAATCTTCTTTATCATGCTAGGATTAGCAGGAAAAAGCAAAAAATTTCAGAATTGCACCTTGCAATGTGGAGATATTACTGTTTGTGCATTTACAATATTCATTGATTTTTGCCATTGAAAAACATGTTTTTCATATACCAGAAATGTTTGAAGCTACTGACTGAATGAAAGGAGCTGGCATCTCACTCTCTTTGAATCTTCTTTATCATGCTAGGATTAACAGGAAAAAGCTAAAAATTTCAGAATTGCACCGTGCAATGTGGAGATATTACTGTTTGTGCATTTACAATATTCATTGATTTTTGCCATTGAAAAACATGTTTTTCATATACCAGAAATGTTTGAAGCTACTGACTGAATGAAAGGAGCTGGCATCTCACTCTCTTTGAATCTTCTTTATCATGCTAGGATTAGCAGGAAAAAGCAAAAAATTTCAGAATTGCACCTTGCAATGTGGAGATATTACTGTTTGTGCATTTACAATATTCATTGATTTTTGCCATTGAAAAACATGTTTTTCATATACCAGAAATGTTTGAAGCTACTGACTGAATGAAAGGAGCTGGCATCTCACTCTCTTTGAATCTTCTTTATCATGCTAGGATTAACAGGAAAAAGCTAAAAATTTCAGAATTGCACCGTGCAATGTGGAGATATTACTGTTTGTGCATTTACAATATTCATTGATTTTTGCCATTGAAAAACATGTTTTTCATATACCAGAAATGTTTGAAGCTACTGACTGAATGAAAGGAGCTGGCATCTCACTCTCTTTGAATCTTCTTTATCATGCTAGGATTAGCAGGAAAAAGCAAAAAATTTCAGAATTGCACCTTGCAATGTGGAGATATTACTGTTTGTGCATTTACAATATTCATTGATTTTTGCCATTGAAAAACATGTTTTTCATATACCAGAAATGTTTGAAGCTACTGACTGAATGAAAGGAGCTGGCATCTCACTCTCTTTGAATCTTCTTTATCATGCTAGGATTAGCAGGAAAAAGCAAAAAATTTCAGAATTGCACCTTGCAATGTGGAGATATTACTGTTTGTGCATTTACAATATTCATTGATTTTTGCCATTGAAAAACATGTTTTTCATATACCAGAAATGTTTGAAGCTACTGACTGAATGAAAGGAGCTGGCATCTCACTCTCTTTGAATCTTCTTTATCATGCTAGGATTAACAGGAAAAAGCAAAAAATTTCAGAATTGCACCTTGCAATGTGGAGATATTACTGTTTGTGAATTTACAATATTCATTGATTTTTGCCATTGAAAAACATGTTTTTCATATACCAGAAATGTTTGAAGCTACTGACTGAATGAAAGGAGCTGGCATCTCACTCTCTTTGAATCTTCTTTATCATGCTAGGATTAACAGGAAAAATCTAAAAATTTCAGAATTGCACCGTGCAATGTGGAGATATTACTGTTTGTGCATTTACAATATTCATTGATTTTTGCCATTGAAAAACATGTTTTTCATATACCAGAAATGTTTGAAGCTACTGACTGAATGAAAGGAGCTGGCATCTCACTCTCTTTGAATCTTCTTTATCATGCTAGGATTAACAGGAAAAAGCTAAAAATTTCAGAATTGCACCGTGCAATGTGGAGATATTACTGTTTGTGCATTTACAATATTCATTGATTTTTGCCATTGAAAAACATGTTTTTCATATACCAGAAATGTTTGAAGCTACTGACTGAATGAAAGGAGCTGGCATCTCACTCTCTTTGAATCTTCTTTATCATGCTAGGATTAGCAGGAAAAAGCTAAAAATTTCAGAATTGCACCTTGCAATGTGGAGATATTACTGTTTGTGCATTTACAATATTCATTGATTTTTGCCATTGAAAAACATGTTTTTCATATACCAGAAATGTTTGAAGCTACTGACTGAATGAAAGGAGCTGGCATCTCACTCTCTTTGAATCTTCTTTATCATGCTAGGATTAACAGGAAAAAGCTAAAAATTTCAGAATTGCACCGTGCAATGTGGAGATATTACTGTTTGTGCATTTACAATATTCATTGATTTTTGCCATTGAAAAACATGTTTTTCATATACCAGAAATGTTTGAAGCTACTGACTGAATGAAAGGAGCTGGCATCTCACTCTCTTTGAATCTTCTTTATCATGCTAGGATTAGCAGGAAAAAGCAAAAAATTTCAGAATTGCACCTTGCAATGTGGAGATATTACTGTTTGTGCATTTACAATATTCATTGATTTTTGCCATTGAAAAACATGTTTTTCATATACCAGAAATGTTTGAAGCTACTGACTGAATGAAAGGAGCTGGCATCTCACTCTCTTTGAATCTTCTTTATCATGCTAGGATTAACAGGAAAAAGCAAAAAATTTCAGAATTGCACCTTGCAATGTGGAGATATTACTGTTTGTGCATTTACAATATTCATTGATTTTTGCCATTGAAAAACATGTTTTTCATATACCAGAAATGTTTGAAGCTACTGACTGAATGAAAGGAGCTGGCATCTCACTCTCTTTGAATCTTCTTTATCATGCTAGGATTAACAGGAAAAAGCTAAAAATTTCAGCATTGCACCGTGCAATGTGGAGATATTAGTTTGTGCATTTACAATATTCATTGATTTTTGCCATTGAAAAACATGTTTTTCATATACCAGAAATGTTTGAAGCTACTGACTGAATGAAAGGAGCTGGCATCTCACTCTCTTTGAATCTTCTTTATCATGCTAGGATTAGCAGGAAAAAGCAAAAAATTTCAGAATTGCACCTTGCAATGTGGAGATATTACTGTTTGTGCATTTACAATATTCATTGATTTTTGCCATTGAAAAACATGTTTTTCATATACCAGAAATGTTTGAAGCTACTGACTGAATGAAAGGAGCTGGCATCTCACTCTCTTTGAATCTTCTTTATCATGCTAGGATTAGCAGGAAAAAGCAAAAAATTTCAGAATTGCACCTTGCAATGTGGAGATATTACTGTTTGTGCATTTACAATATTCATTGATTTTTGCCATTGAAAAACATGTTTTTCATATACCAGAAATGTTTGAAGCTACTGACTGAATGAAAGGAGCTGGCATCTCACTCTCTTTGAATCTTCTTTATCATGCTAGGATTAGCAGGAAAAAGCAAAAAATTTCAGAATTGCACCTTGCAATGTGGAGATATTACTGTTTGTGCATTTACAATATTCATTGATTTTTGCCATTGAAAAACATGTTTTTCATATACCAGAAATGTTTGAAGCTACTGACTGAATGAAAGGAGCTGGCATCTCACTCTCTTTGAATCTTCTTTATCATGCTAGGATTAACAGGAAAAAGCAAAAAATTTCAGAATTGCACCTTGCAATGTGGAGATATTACTGTTTGTGCATTTACAATATTCATTGATTTTTGCCATTGAAAAACATGTTTTTCATATACCAGAAATGTTTGAAGCTACTGACTGAATGAAAGGAGCTGGCATCTCACTCTCTTTGAATCTTCTTTATCATGCTAGGATTAACAGGAAAAATCTAAAAATTTCAGAATTGCACCGTGCAATGTGGAGATATTACTGTTTGTGCATTTACAATATTCATTGATTTTTGCCATTGAAAAACATGTTTTTCATATACCAGAAATGTTTGAAGCTACTGACTGAATGAAAGGAGCTGGCATCTCACTCTCTTTGAATCTTCTTTATCATGCTAGGATTAACAGGAAAAAGCTAAAAATTTCAGAATTGCACCGTGCAATGTGGAGATATTACTGTTTGTGCATTTACAATATTCATTGATTTTTGCCATTGAAAAACATGTTTTTCATATACCAGAAATGTTTGAAGCTACTGACTGAATGAAAGGAGCTGGCATCTCACTCTCTTTGAATCTTCTTTATCATGCTAGGATTAGCAGGAAAAAGCAAAAAATTTCAGAATTGCACCTTGCAATGTGGAGATATTACTGTTTGTGCATTTACAATATTCATTGATTTTTGCCATTGAAAAACATGTTTTTCATATACCAGAAATGTTTGAAGCTACTGACTGAATGAAAGGAGCTGGCATCTCACTCTCTTTGAATCTTCTTTATCATGCTAGGATTAACAGGAAAAAGCTAAAAATTTCAGAATTGCACCGTGCAATGTGGAGATATTACTGTTTGTGCATTTACAATATTCATTGATTTTTGC
>NW_027368963.1:0-46070 GCF_046119375.1 Phyllobates terribilis | reverse complement strand
GTATCTGTAGCTCTATATACAGCACAGTGAGTATCTGTAGCTCTATATACAGCACAGTGAGTATCTGTAGCTCTATATACAGCACAGTGAGTATCTGTAGCCCTATATACAGCACAGTGAGTATCTGTAGCTCTATATACAGGCACAGTGAGTATCTGTAGCTCTATATACAGCACAGTGAGTATCTGTAGCTCTATATACAGCACAGTCTGTAGCCCTATATACAGCACAGTGAGTATCTGTAGCTCTATATACAGCACAGTGAGTATCTGTAGCTCTATATACAGCACAGTGAGTATCTGTAGCTCTATATACAGCACAGTGAGTATCTGTAGCTCTATATACAGCACAGTGAGTATCTGTAGCTCTATATACAGCACAGTGAGTATCTGTAGCCCTATATACAGCACAGTGAGTATCTGTAGCTCTATATACAGGCACAGTGAGTATCTGTAGCTCTATATACAGCACAGTGAGTATCTGTAGCTCTATATACAGCACAGTGAGTATCTGTAGCCCTATATACAGCACAGTGAGTATCTGTAGCTCTATATACAGGCACAGTGAGTATCTGTAGCTCTATATACAGCACAGTGAGTATCTGTAGCTCTATATACAGCACAGTGAGTATCTGTAGCTCTATATTCAGCAAACAGTGAGTATCTGTAGCTCTATATACAGCACAGTGAGTATCTGTAGCTCTATATACAGCACAGTGAGTATCTGTAGCTCTATATACAGCACAGTGAGTATCTGTAGCTCTATATACAGCACAGTGAGTATCTGTAGCTCTATATACAGCACAGTGAGTATCTGTAGCTCTATATACAGCACAGTGAGTATCTGTAGCTCTATATACAGCACAGTGAGTATCTGTAGCTCTATATACAGCACAGTGAGTATCTGTAGCCCTATATACAGCACAGTGAGTATCTGTAGTCCTATATACAGGCACAGTGAGTATCTGTAGCTCTATATACAGCACAGTGAGTATCTGTAGCCCTATATACAGCACAGTGAGTATCTGTAGCTCTATATACAGGCACAGTGAGTATCTGTAGCTCTATATACAGCACAGTGAGTATCTGTAGCCCTATATACAGCACAGTGAGTATCTGTAGCTCTATATACAGCACAGTGAGTATCTGTAGCCCTATATACAGCACAGTGAGTATCTGTAGCTCTATATACAGGCACAGTGAGTATCTGTAGCTCTATATACAGCACAGTGAGTATCTGTAGCTCTATATACAGCACAGTGAGTATCTGTAGCTCTATATACAGCACAGTGAGTATCTGTAGCCCTATATACAGCACAGTGAGTATCTGTAGGCTCTATATACAGCACAGTGAGTATCTGTAGGTCTATATACAGCACAGTGAGTATCTGTAGCCCTATATACAGCACAGTGAGTATCTGTAGGTCTATATACAGCACAGTGAGTATCTGTACTCCTATATACAGCACAGTGAGTATCTGTAGCTCTATATACAGCACAGTGAGTATCTGTAGCCCTATATACAGCACAGTGAGTATCTGTAGCCCTATATACAGCACAGTGAGTATCTGTAGCCCTATATACAGCACAGTGAGTATCTGTAGCTCTATATACAGCACAGTGAGTATCTGTAGCTCTATATACAGCACAGTGAGTATCTGTAGCCCTATATACAGCATAGTGAGTATCTGTAGCCCTATATACAGCACAGTGAGTATCTGTAGCTCTATATACAGCACAGTGAGTATCTGTAGCCCTATATACAGCACAGTGAGTATCTGTAGCTCTATATACAGCACAGTGAGTATCTGTAGCTCTATATACAGCACAGTGAGTATCTGTAGCTCTATATACAGCACAGTGAGTATCTGTAGCTCTATATACAGCACAGTGAGTATCTGTAGCCCTATATACAGCACAGTGAGTATCTGTAGCTCTATATACAGCACAGTGAGTATCTGTAGCTCTATATACAGCACAGTGAGTATCTGTAGCCCTATATACAGCACAGTGAGTATCTGTAGCTCTATATACAGCACAGTGAGTATCTGTAGCTCTATATACAGCACAGTGAGTATCTGTAGCTCTATATACAGCACAGTGAGTATCTGTAGCCCTATATACAGCACAGTGAGTATCTGTAGCCCTATATACAGCACAATGAGTATCTGTAGCTCTATATACAGCACAGTGAGTATCTGTAGCCCTATATACAGGCACAATGAGTATCTGTAGCTCTATATACAGCACAGTGAGTATCTGTAGCCCTATATACAGCACAATGAGTATCTGTAGCTCTATATACAGCACAGTGAGTATCTGTAGCCCTATATACAGGCACAATGAGTATCTGTAGCTCTATATACAGCACAGTGAGTATCTGTAGCTCTATATACAGCACAGTGAGTATCTGTAGCCCTATATACAGGCACAATGAGTATCTGTAGCTCTATATACAGCACAGTGAGTATCTGTAGCTCTATATACAGCACAGTGAGTATCTGTAGCCCTATATACAGGCACAGTGAGTATCTGTAGCCCTATATACAGGCACAGTGAGTATCTGTAGCTCTATATACAGCACAGTGAGTATCTGTAGTCCTATATACAGGCACAGTGAGTATCTGTAGCTCTATATACAGCACAGTGAGTATCTGTAGCTCTATATACAGGCACAGTGAGTATCTGTAGTCCTATATACAGCACAGTGAGTATCTGTAGCTCTATATACAGGCACAGTGAGTATCTGTAGCTCTATATACAGCACAGTGAGTATCTGTAGCTCTATATACAGCACAGTGAGTATCTGTAGCCCTATATACAGGCACAGTGAGTATCTGTAGCCCTATATACAGCACAGTGAGTATCTGTAGCTCTATATACAGCACAGTGAGTATCTGTAGTCCTATATACAGGCACAGTGAGTATCTGTAGCTCTATATACAGCACAGTGAGTATCTGTAGCTCTATATACAGCACAGTAAGTATCTGTAGCTCTATATACAGCACAGTGAGTATCTGTAGCTCTATATACAGCACAGTGAGTATCTGTAGCTCTATATACAGGCACAGTGAGTATCTGTAGCTCTATATACAGCACAGTGAGTATCTGTAGCTGTATATACAGCACAGTGAGTATCTGTAGCTCTATATACAGCACAGTGAGTATCTGTAGTCCTATATACAGCACAGTGAGTATCTGTAGCTCTATATACAGCACAGTGAGTATCTGTAGCTCTATATACAGCACAGTGAGTATCTGTAGCCCTATATACAGCACAGTGAGTATCTGTAGCTCTATATACAGCACAGTGAGTATCTGTAGCTCTATATACAGCACAGTGAGTATCTGTAGCTCTATATACAGCACAGTGAGTATCTGTAGCTCTATATACAGGCACAGTGAGTATCTGTAGCTCTATATACAGGCACAGTGAGTATCTGTAGCCCTATACACAGCACAGTGAGTATCTGTAGCTCTATATACAGCACAGTGAGTATCTGTAGCTCTATATACAGCACAGTGAGTATCTGTAGCCCTATATACAGCACAGTGAGTATCTGTAGCCCTATATACAGCACAGTGAGTATCTGTAGCTCTATATACAGCACAGTGAGTATCTGTAGCTCTATATACAGCACAGTGAGTATCTGTAGCCCTATATACAGCACAGTGAGTATCTGTAGCTCTATATACAGCACAGTGAGTATCTGTAGCCCTATATACAGGCACAGTGAGTATCTGTAGCTCTATATACAGCACAGTGAGTATCTGTAGCCCTATATACAGGCACAGTGAGTATCTGTAGTCCTATATACAGCACAGTGAGTATCTGTAGCCCTATATACAGCACAGTGAGTATCTGTAGCCCTATATACAGGCACAGTGAGTATCTGTAGCTCTATATACAGCACAGTGAGTATCTGTAGCCCTATATACAGCACAGTGAGTATCTGTAGCTCTATATACAGCACAGTGGGTATCTGTAGCTCTATATACAGGCACAGTGAGTATCTGTAGCTCTATATACAGCACAGTGAGTATCTGTAGCCCTATATACAGCACAGTGAGTATCTGTAGCCCTATATACAGCACAGTGAGTATCTGTAGCTCTATATACAGCACAGTGAGTATCTGTAGTCCTATATACAGCACAGTGAGTATCTGTAGCTCTATATACAGCACAGTGAGTATCTGTAGTCCTATATACAGCACAGTGAGTATCTGTAGCTCTATATACAGCACAGTGAGTATCTGTAGCCCTATACACAGCACAGTGAGTATCTGTAGCTCTATATACAGCACAGTGAGTATCTGTAGCCCTATATACAGGCACAGTGAGTATCTGTAGCTCTATATACAGCACAGTGAGTATCTGTAGCTCTATATACAGCACAGTGAGTATCTGTAGCCCTATATACAGCACAGTGAGTATCTGTAGCCCTATATACAGCACAGTGAGTATCTGTAGCTCTATATACAGCACAGTGAGTATCTGTAGCCCTATATACAGCACAGTGAGTATCTGTAGCTCTATATACATCACAGTGAGTATCTGTAGCCCTATATACAGCACAGTGAGTATCTGTAGCTCTATATACAGCACAGTGAGTATCTGTAGCCCTATATACAGCACAGTGAGTATCTGTAGCTCTATATACAGGCACAGTGAGTATCTGTAGCCCTATATACAGCACAGTGAGTATCTGTAGCTCTGTATACAGCACAGTGAGTATCTGTAGCTCTATATACAGCACAGTGAGTATCTGTAGCCCTATATACAGGCACAGTGAGTATCTGTAGTCCTATATACAGGCACAGTGAGTATCTGTAGCTCTATATACAGCACAGTGAGTATCTGTAGTCCTATATACAGCACAGTGAGTATCTGTAGCCCTATATACAGCACAGTGAGTATCTGTAGCTCTATATACAGCACAGTGAGTATCTGTAGCTCTATATACAGCACAGTGAGTATCTGTAGCTCTATATACAGGCACAGTGAGTATCTGTAGCCCTATATACAGCACAGTGAGTATCTGTAGCCCTATATACAGCACAGTGAGTATCTGTAGCTCTATATACAGCACAGTGAGTATCTGTAGCTCTATATACAGCACAGTGAGTATCTGTAGCTCTATATACAGGCACAGTGAGTATCTGTAGCTCTATATACAGCACAGTGAGTATCTGTAGCCCTATATACAGCACAGTGAGTATCTGTAGCTCTATATACAGCACAGTGAGTATCTGTAGCTCTATATACAGCACAGTGAGTATCTGTAGCTCTATATACAGGCACAGTGAGTATCTGTAGCCCTATATACAGCACAGTGAGTATCTGTAGCCCTATATACAGGCACAGTGAGTATCTGTAGCTCTATATACAGCACAGTGAGTATCTGTAACCCTATATACAGCACAGTGAGTATCTGTAGCTCTATATACAGCACAGTGAGTATCTGTAGCCCTATATACAGCACAGTGAGTATCTGTAGCTCTATATACAGCACAGTGAGTATCTGTAGCCCTATATACAGCACAGTGAGTATCTGTAGCTCTATATACAGCACAGTGAGTATCTGTAGTTCTATATACAGGCACAGTGAGTATCTGTACTCCTATATACAGCACAGTGAGTATCTGTAGCCCTATATACAGGCACAGTGAGTATCTGTAGTCCTATATACAGCACAGTGAGTATCTGTAGCTCTATATACAGCACAGTGAGTATCTGTAGCCCTATACACAGCACAGTGAGTATCTGTAGCTCTATATACAGGCACAGTGAGTATCTGTAGCCCTATATACAGGCACAGTGAGTATCTGTAGTCCCATATACAGGCACAGTGAGTATCTGTAGCTCTATATACAGCACAGTGAGTATCTGTAGTCCTATATACAGCACAGTGAGTATCTGTAGTCCTATATACAGGCACAGTGAGTATCTGTAGCCCTATATACAGGCACAGTGAGTATCTGTAGTCCTATATACAGGCACAGTGAGTATCTGTAGCTCTATATACAGCACAGTGAGTATCTGTAGTCCTATATACAGCACAGGGAGTATCTGTAGCTCTATATACAGCACAGTGAGTATCTGTAGTCCTATATACAGCACAGTGAGTATCTGTAGTCCTATATACAGCACAGGGAGTATCTGTAGCCCTATATACAGCACAGTGAGTATCTGTAGCCCTATATACAGGCACAGTGAGTATCTGTAGCTCTATATACAGCACAGTGAGTATCTGTAGCTCTATATACAGCACAGTGAGTATCTGTAGCTCTATATACAGCACAGTGAGTATCTGTAGCCCTATATACAGCACAGTGAGTATCTGTAGCTCTATATACAGCACAGTGAGTATCTGTAGCCCTATATACAGGCACAGTGAGTATCTGTAGTCCTATATACAGGCACAGTGAGTATCTGTAGCCCTATATACAGCACAGTGAGTATCTGTACCTCTATATACAGCACAGTGAGTATCTGTAGCCCTATATACAGGCACAGTGAGTATCTGTAGCCCTATATACAGCACAGTGAGTATCTGTAGCCCTATATACAGCACAGTGAGTATCTGTAGCTCTATATACAGGACAGTGAGTATCTGTAGCTCTATATACAGCACAGTGAGTATCTGTAGCCCTATATACAGCACAGTGAGTATCTGTAGCCCTATATACAGCACAGTGAGTATCTGTAGCTCTATATACAGGACAGTGAGTATCTGTAGCCCTATATACAGCACAGTGAGTATCTGTACCTCTATATACAGCACAGTGAGTATCTGTAGCTCTATATACAGGCACAGTGAGTATCTGTAGCCCTATATACAGCACAGTGAGTATCTGTAGCCCTATATACAGCACAGTGAGTATCTGTAGCTCTATATACAGGACAGTGAGTATCTGTAGCTCTATATACAGCACAGTGAGTATCTGTAGCCCTATATACAGCACAGTGAGTATCTGTAGCTCTATATACAGCACAGTGAGTATCTGTAGCTCTATATACAGCACAGTGAGTATCTGTAGTCCTATATACAGCACAGTGAGTATATGTAGCCCTATATACAGGCACAGTGAGTATCTGTAGCTCTATATACAGGCACAGTGAGTATCTGTAGCTCTATATACAGCACAGTGAGTATCTGTAGCTCTATATACAGCACAGTGAGTATCTGTAGTCCTATATACAGCACAGTGAGTATCTGTAGCTCTATATACAGGCACAGTGAGTATCTGTAGCTCTATATACAGCACAGTGAGTATCTGTAGCTCTATATACAGCACAGTGAGTATCTGTAGCTCTATATACAGCACAGTGAGTATCTGTAGCTCTATATACAGCACAGTGAGTATCTGTAGCCCTATATACAGGCACAGTGAGTATCTGTAGTCCTATATACAGCACAGTGAGTATCTGTAGCCCTATATACAGCACAGTGAGTATCTGTAGCCCTATATACAGCACAGTGAGTATCTGTAGCTCTATATACAGGCACAGTGAGTATCTGTAGCTCTATATACAGGCACAGTGAGTATCTGTAGCCCTATATACAGCACAGTGAGTATCTGTAGCTCTATATACAGCACAGTGAGTATCTGTAGCTCTATATACAGCACAGTGAGTATCTGTAGCCCTATATACAGGCACAGTGAGTATCTGTAGCTCTATATACAGCACAGTGAGTATCTGTAGCCCTATATACAGGCACAGTGAGTATCTGTAGTCCTATATACAGCACAGTGAGTATCTGTAGCCCTATATACAGCACAGTGAGTATCTGTAGCCCTATATACAGGCACAGTGAGTATCTGTAGCTCTATATACAGCACAGTGAGTATCTGTAGCCCTATATACAGCACAGTGAGTATCTGTAGCCCTATATACAGCACAGTGAGTATCTGTAGCTCTATATACAGCACAGTGAGTATCTGTAGTCCTATATACAGCACAGTGAGTATCTGTAGCTCTATATACAGGCACAGTGAGTATCTGTAGCTCTATATACAGCACAGTGAGTATCTGTAGTCCTATATACAGCACAGTGAGTATCTGTAGCTCTATATACAGCACAGTGAGTATCTGTAGTCCTATATACAGCACAGTGAGTATCTGTAGCTCTATATACAGCACAGTGAGTATCTGTAGCCCTATACACAGCACAGTGAGTATCTGTAGCTCTATATACAGCACAGTGAGTATCTGTAGCCCTATATACAGGCACAGTGAGTATCTGTAGCTCTATATACAGCACAGTGAGTATCTGTAGCTCTATATACAGCACAGTGAGTATCTGTAGCCCTATATACAGCACAGTGAGTATCTGTAGCCCTATATACAGCACAGTGAGTATCTGTAGCTCTATATACAGCACAGTGAGTATCTGTAGCCCTATATACAGCACAGTGAGTATCTGTAGCTCTATATACAGCACAGTGAGTATCTGTAGCTCTATATACAGCACAGTGAGTATCTGTAGCCCTATATACAGGCACAGTGAGTATCTGTAGTCCTATATACAGGCACAGTGAGTATCTGTAGCTCTATATACAGCACAGTGAGTATCTGTAGTCCTATATACAGCACAGTGAGTATCTGTAGCCCTATATACAGCACAGTGAGTATCTGTAGCTCTATATACAGCACAGTGAGTATCTGTAGCTCTATATACAGCACAGTGAGTATCTGTAGCTCTATATACAGGCACAGTGAGTATCTGTAGCTCTATATACAGGCACAGTGAGTATCTGTAGCTCTATATACAGCACAGTGAGTATCTGTAGCCCTATATACAGCACAGTGAGTATCTGTAGCCCTATATACAGCACAGTGAGTATCTGTAGCCCTATATACAGCACAGTGAGTATCTGTAGCTCTATATACAGCACAGTGAGTATCTGTAGCTCTATATACAGCACAGTGAGTATCTGTAGCTCTATATACAGGCACAGTGAGTATCTGTAGCCCTATATACAGCACAGTGAGTATCTGTAGCTCTATATATGACGCGCCCCCTGGGACATATTCCTTTTTGAGGGGAATACCCGGCACCGGATCAGATGGGGGGTTGTAGTCTCCGAGCGGCTGTGACCCGGCCCGTGCCCAGGGCGTCAAGCTCAGTGTTATGTGGCAGTCCTTACTGATGTTATTAAGAGTTCTTTTGTGTCGACTACGCCACCCGTTGTAATGCGGTCACTGTGGCCGCCGCTGCAGCAGGGTCCGCTGAGGCTGATGGTGGATGTGCAGCTTGGTGGGATAACCCCCAACGGGAGGGGTATAGCCTCAGAGGGGACAGGCGCAGAGGATGGGGGTTGTGGTGGTGCGGTGCAGCCGGCAATGAAGACAGACTCGGGTTGTGCAGTTAAGGGTGTTTACTTACTGCGGATGTTTCGGTCACTCCAGCTGTTAGTGACCACCCGAGCCGTGCTGCGTCCACCAGGTCCTGGATCCGGCCAACCCCCAAACAAGTCCGGAGCGTGGCCCTGAGCTCTCCCTCTGTCCTTTCTTCAGCCGTCCCCACCAGTGATCCACCTAGGTCCAGCTCCCTCGGGCCTTCTTTTGGGACACCCTTGGCCCTGGGTTCCCTGACCCTCCATGTGGTGTGCCTTCGGGGTGAATGTGGTGGGTGACCGTGACAGACACTGCCCACGGTCTCCGGTCTCTGGCTGGGGAATGTCTTTACCCCCACCAGCTTGGGTTCCGGTACCCTCTTGCTGACTCCTCACCCGGTGCTCTAATTTGGGTTCTTGGGTCCCTTCAGTCTTCCCCCTCTGGGTCTTTCTCTTTCTTTCTCCTCTCTCTCTCTCCAGGGCTGCTGTTTCCTTCTCTCTCTCCAACTGACTTGTTCTCAGCGTCTGACCCTGATCTAAGTTGGTGCCCTCCTTATATATCCCTCTATGTGTGAGCTCAGGTGACCAGCACCCAATGAGCTCCTATCTTTACCCAGGCTGCTCCCCCTATCTGCCCCTACACTACATGGGATGTACCACCCCCCTCCCACTCCAGCCAGGAACAGGCTCGGTTGTACCTGCACATTTCTAAGTGGGAGTACCGTCGGCCTGTTCCTCGGAAATGGGATGTATGTAGTGCATGCAGCCTACCGAGCTCAGTTCCACACTCCATCCTTACCCGGGAGTGGAATATCACACCTCTGGGTTGAGGTGCAATACCCCTGTAGCAGCCGAATCCTCAGGGTGCTACATATACAGCACAGTGAGTATCTGTAACCCTATATACAGCACAGTGAGTATCTGTAGCTCTATATACAGCACAGTGAGTATCTGTAGCCCTATATACAGCACAGTGAGTATCTGTAGCTCTATATACAGCACAGTGAGTATCTGTAGCCCTATATACAGCACAGTGAGTATCTGTAGTTCTATATACAGGCACAGTGAGTATCTGTACTCCTATATACAGCACAGTGAGTATCTGTAGCCCTATATACAGGCACAGTGAGTATCTGTAGTCCTATATACAGCACAGTGAGTATCTGTAGTCCTATATACAGCACAGTGAGTATCTGTAGCTCTATATACAGGCACAGTGAGTATCTGTAGCCCTATATACAGGCACAGTGAGTATCTGTAGTCCTATATACAGGCACAGTGAGTATCTGTAGCTCTATATACAGCACAGTGAGTATCTGTAGTCCTATATACAGCACAGTGAGTATCTGTAGTCCTATATACAGGCACAGTGAGTATCTGTAGCTCTATATACAGGCACAGTGAGTATCTGTAGCCCTATATACAGGCACAGTGAGTATCTGTAGTCCTATATACAGGCACAGTGAGTATCTGTAGCTCTATATACAGCACAGTGAGTATCTGTAGTCCTATATACAGCACAGTGAGTATCTGTAGTCCTATATACAGCACAGTGAGTATCTGTAGCCCTATATACAGCACAGTGAGTATCTGTAGCTCTATATACAGGCACAGTGAGTATCTGTAGCTCTATATACAGGCACAGTGAGTATCTGTAGCCCTATATACAGGCACAGTGAGTATCTGTAGTCCTATATACAGGCACAGTGAGTATCTGTAGCTCTATATACAGCACAGTGAGTATCTGTAGTCCTATATACAGCACAGTGAGTATCTGTAGTCCTATATACAGCACAGTGAGTATCTGTAGCCCTATATACAGGCACAGTGAGTATCTGTAGCCCTATATACAGGCACAGTGAGTATCTGTAGCTCTATATACAGCACAGTGAGTATCTGTAGCTCTATATACAGCACAGTGAGTATCTGTAGCTCTATATACAGCACAGTGAGTATCTGTAGCCCTATATACAGCACAGTGAGTATCTGTAGCTCTATATACAGCACAGTGAGTATCTGTAGCCCTATATACAGGCACAGTGAGTATTTGTAGTCCTATATACAGGCACAGTGAGTATCTGTAGCCCTATATACAGCACAGTGAGTATCTGTACCTCTATATACAGCACAGTGAGTATCTGTAGCCCTATATACAGGCACAGTGAGTATCTGTAGCCCTATATACAGCACAGTGAGTATCTGTAGCCCTATATACAGCACAGTGAGTATCTGTAGCTCTATATACAGGACAGTGAGTATCTGTAGCTCTATATACAGCACAGTGAGTATCTGTAGCCCTATATACAGCACAGTGAGTATCTGTAGCCCTATATACAGCACAGTGAGTATCTGTAGCTCTATATACAGGACAGTGAGTATCTGTAGCCCTATATACAGCACAGTGAGTATCTGTACCTCTATATACAGCACAGTGAGTATCTGTAGCTCTATATACAGGCACAGTGAGTATCTGTAGCCCTATATACAGCACAGTGAGTATCTGTAGCCCTATATACAGCACAGTAAGTATCTGTAGCTCTATATACAGGACAGTGAGTATCTGTAGCTCTATATACAGCACAGTGAGTATCTGTAGCCCTATATACAGCACAGTGAGTATCTGTAGCTCTATATACAGCACAGTGAGTATCTGTAGCTCTATATACAGGCACAGTGAGTATCTGTAGCTCTATATACAGGCACAGTGAGTATCTGTAGCCCTATATACAGCACAGTGAGTATCTGTACCTCTATATACAGCACAGTGAGTATCTGTAGCCCTATATACAGGCACAGTGAGTATCTGTAGCCCTATATACAGCACAGTGAGTATCTGTACCTCTATATACAGCACAGTGAGTATCTGTAGCCCTATATACAGGCACAGTGAGTATCTGTAGCCCTATATACAGCACAGTGAGTATCTGTAGCCCTATATACAGCACAGTGAGTATCTGTAGCTCTATATACAGCACAGTGAGTATCTGTAGCCCTATATACAGCACAGTGAGTATCTGTAGTCCTATATACAGCACAGTGAGTATCTGTAGCCCTATATACAGGCACAGTGAGTATCTGTAGCCCTATATACAGCACAGTGAGTATCTGTAGTCCTATATACAGCACAGTGAGTATCTGTAGTCCTATATACAGCACAGTGAGTATCTGTAGCTCTATATACAGGCACAGTGAGTATCTGTAGCTCTATATACAGCACAGTGAGTATCTGTAGCTCTATATACAGGCACAGTGAGTATCTGTAGCTCTATATACAGCACAGTGAGTATCTGTAGCTCTATATACAGCACAGTGAGTATCTGTAGCTCTATATACAGGCACAGTGAGTATCTGTAGCTCTATATACAGCACAGTGAGTATCTGTAGTCCTATATACAGCACAGTGAGTATCTGTAGTCCTATATACAGGCACAGTGAGTATCTGTAGCTCTATATACAGCACAGTGAGTATCTGTAGCTCTATATACAGCACAGTGAGTATCTGTAGCTCTATATACAGGCACAGTGAGTATCTGTAGCTCTATATACAGCACAGTGAGTATCTGTAGTCCTATATACAGCACAGTGAGTATCTGTAGTCCTATATACAGGCACAGTGAGTATCTGTAGCCCTATATACAGCACAGTGAGTATCTGTAGTCCTATATACAGGCACAGTGAGTATCTGTAGCTCTACATACAGCACAGTGAGTATCTGTAGCTCTATATACAGCACAGTGAGTATCTGTAGCTCTATATACAGCACAGTGAGTATCTGTAGCTCTATATACAGCACAGTGAGTATCTGTAGCCCTATATACAGCACAGTGAGTATCTGTAGCTCTATATACAGCACAGTGAGTATCTGTAGCCCTATATACAGCACAGTGAGTATCTGTAGCTCTATATACAGCACAGTGAGTATCTGTAGCCCTATATACAGCACAGTGAGTATCTGTAGTCCTATATACAGCACAGTGAGTATCTGTAGTCCTATATACAGCACAGTGAGTATCTGTAGCCCTATATACAGCACAGTGAGTATCTGTAGTCCTATATACAGCACAGTGAGTATCTGTAGCCCTATATACAGGCACAGTGAGTATCTGTAGCTCTATATACAGCACAGTGAGTATCTGTAGCCCTATATACAGCACAGTGAGTATCTGTAGCTCTATATACAGCACAGTGAGTATCTGTAGCCCTATATACAGCACAGTGAGTATCTGTAGCTCTATATACAGCACAGTGAGTATCTGTAGCTCTATATACAGCACAGTGAGTATCTGTAGCCCTATATACAGCACAGTGAGTATCTGTAGTCCTATATACAGCACAGTGAGTATCTGTAGCCCTATATACAGCACAGTGAGTATCTGTAGTCCTATATACAGCACAGTGAGTATCTGTAGCCCTATATACAGCACAGTGAGTATCTGTAGCTCTATATACAGGCCACTGACTGATTACAGGATTGTAGACACCTGTGATGATAATTAGTGGACACAACTTGATTTAACATGTCCCTTTTGTCACATTATTTTCAGGGGTACCATCATTTCTGTCCAGGACGATTTCATGAGTTTAATTTTTTTTTTTAATTCAGTGGAAGCAGAGAAGCAATGTCTGACCTTCATTTGTTAATTTTCATAGATTTTTAACTTATTATTACTTTTGTCAGATTCAAGTTATTTCTGTGACCATTGTGGGTTTTTCTTTCATTAAACGAGGGGTACCAACAATTCTGACCACGTGTGTATATAGTATATACAGAACTCCTGTGTATGTCACTGGTGATCACTATATTATGTATACACTATATACAGAGCTTCTGTGTATAATGTCACTTGTGACCACTGTATTACCTGTGCAATATATACAGATCTCCTGTGTATAAGGTCACTGGTGACCACTGTATTACCTGTACACTATATACAGAGCTCCTGTGTATAATGTCACTGGTGACCACTGTATTATCTGTACACTATATACAGAGTTCCTGTGTATAATGTCACTGGTGACCACTGTATTACCTGTGCACTATACACTATGTACAGAGCTCCTGTGTATAATGTCACTGGTGACCACTGTAATACCTGTACACTAAATACAGAGCTCCAGTGTATAATGTCACTGGTGATCACTGTATTACCTGTACACTGACACTCTATACAGAGCTCCTGTGTATAATGTCACTGGTGATCCCTGTATTACCTGTACACTGACACTATATACTGAGCTCCAGTGTATAATGTCACTGGTGGTCACTGTATTACCTGTACACTGTACACTATATACAGAGCTCCTGTGTATAATGTCACTGGTGATCCCTGTATTACCTGTACACTGACACTATATACAGAGCTCCTGTGTATAATGTCACTGGTGGTAATAACAGTGTTGTTAGTATTGTGGTGTGTATTCATGATCAGTATTGTAGTATTTGGTCACTTTGGGGTGGTAATATGTGGTCTGGTCATGGTGTGGCCGTATTTGTTCCTTGTATGTAGCATTATTCGGTCACTATGTGGTGGTAATATGTGATCTAGTCATGGTGTGGCGATATTTGTCTCTTTTGTATGTGGTATTATTGGTGTTGATATAGTGGACTGTGTTGTGTATGGCAGTCATTTTGTTCTTGCTGATATTAACTAGGAAAAGATTTTTGTCCATTAGGCCACAGCCCCACCATTAGTATTTGTTCAGTATTTTTTCTCAGGAGTGGGAGCCAAAACCAGGAGTGGGTGATAAATACAGAATTGGTGACTTGTTTCTATTATACCTTTTCTCTGATTGTTCGTCACCTAGTTTTGGCTCCTGAGAAAAAATACTGACCGAATACTGACCAAATACTGATAGTGGGGCCGCAGCCTTAGAGATTAAATACTTGGACCAGAGCGGCAGAGATGCACTTACAGGGGTTCTCTGGTGAAAACAAGTAATCACCTCTGCACAGGATCAGTGATGATATTGATTGGTGGGGGTCTGACTGCTGGGACACAATCGGCAGAATGTGGAGCTTTTCTCCCCATTAGACTGGAGCGGCTTGTGAGATGCGTCCACTCATCCAGTCATTCCCTCAGTGACTGTGAGCGCTGCTCTTTTTTGGAAGCTGCATTTTAAAATGGGGATAAGTGTCCTGTCAGGGATGAAACTTCCCCATTCTTCTGATAGGCGCCTTTTCCAATGTTCGGACCCAAATGATCAATAAGTGATCACCGATCCTGTGGATCCCATGGATCGGTGATAACTTGTTTTAACCAAAGAAGCCCTTTAATGCAAAGTACCATAATTGTACATCCCAGTTATAGTGGTGCACAGTAGATGTGCAGGAGCCGCCAGTCAATGCTCCACTATAACAGGGAGAGCGGATAACAGATATTTGCATATGGCTGTAGGTGGGCCCCTAGAGTCAGTTCTCCCTGTGGGCCCCAGACACCCCAGTCCGACCCTGATCCCATGTGACTTGTTTAGCTGACCCCTCCCTTCTTTCCCCTGTCTTGCTTTCATTCACCATCTTGGCACCTTCTGAAGCTCATGTGCTCACAGCCTGTTCTGTGGAAAGTTCTTTTCTACCTGCTGCTTTACATGCATTTAACAAGACTTCTTAAAGAAAACAAAGTCTCTTCTGAATCCTTCACTACGTGCCTGCTTCCAGTCGAGTTAAGCTATCTGCGACCATCGCCATTGTAAGTACAGGTGAAGAGACCCCGTCTCACGGAGCCATATTTACAGCCACAGGCCATGGCGACAGAATAGTTAAAAAGAACTTCCCAGACTCATCTGTAGAGCCAGTCACAGCTTCTATAAAGCTAAGGGACATTCAGCAGAGCATCCGCTCTCAGCATATAAGAGACCATACAGTGTTCCTTCTCCCTGTGAATTAAGATGGCTGAGGGAATGACTACACGGTCCCTGCCAGACCCATCATTAGATGAAGAGTGCATAGAACTTGACCAACAATCTAGTGAGAAGGCCAAGCGCTCCACAAAGCCTACATGGAAGGTTAGAGAGAACCTTGAAATCAGTAAACGTGAACTTTCCTGTGTTATAGCAGACTTATAGCAAAAACTGCTGCGTTACATGGACAGACTGTCTCAGCCTGCTTCTCTCAAACTACCACAAGAGGGAGCCCTTGCACAACTGTGTTCATA
This sequence comes from Phyllobates terribilis, assembly GCF_046119375.1. Classification (NCBI taxonomy): domain Eukaryota; kingdom Metazoa; phylum Chordata; class Amphibia; order Anura; family Dendrobatidae; genus Phyllobates; species Phyllobates terribilis. The sequence continues at coordinate 29,577 of NW_027368963.1, read as the reverse complement.
TTATCAACTGTATGTAAAAAGAACAGATGAAAACGCCACCATTTTACAAAAACTTAACCCTTCTGTTTCTTGTAAAGAGATGCAAGCCTTCCAACAACTTAACTGTGAGAGAAAAAGCATGGTGCATGATATTAAAGCCAAGACAGAGGCAAGAATTGCACTAGTGGCCGAGAAGTCATCTTGCATTTCTGGCTCAGCCAGGCAGTCAAAACGATCATCTAAATCACGCTCTTCAACATGTCCAACCCTCAGCGAACAGCTTATAAGAGCACGTGCAGAAGATGAGGCTACTAAGGTACAAGCTGCCTTTGATCAAAAGAAAACTGAGATGGAAGTAGAGGAAGCTGAAGCAGAAAGGCGGAAATAGAAGCCAGCGCAGCGCACAAGACGGCAGAAATAGAAGCCAGCGCAGCGCACAAGACGGCAGAAATAGAAGCCAGCGCAGCGCACAAGACGGCAGAAATAGAAGCCAGCGCAGCGCACAAGACGGCAGAAATAGAAGCCAGCGCAGCGCACAAGACGGCAGAAATAGAAGCCAGCGCAGCGCACAAGAAGGCAGAAATAGAAGCCAGCGCAGCGCACAAGACGGCAGAAATAGAAGCCAGCGCAGCGCACAAGACGGCAGAAATAGAAGCCAGCGCAGCGCACAAGACGGCAGAAATAGAAGCCAGCGCAGCGCACAAGACGGCAGAAATAGAAGCCAGCGCAGCGCACAAGACGGCAGAAATAGAAGCCAGCGCAGCGCACAAGACGGCAGAAATAGAAGCCAGCTCTGCGCACAAGACGGCAGAAATAGAAGCCAGCGCAGCGCACAAGACGGCAGAAATAGAAGCCAGCGCAGCGCACAAGAAGGCAGAAATAGAAGCCAGCGCAGCGCACAAGAAGGCAGAAATAGAAGCCAGCGCAGCGCACAAGACGGCAGAAATAGAAGCCAGCGCAGCGCACAGGACGGCAGAAATAGAAGCCAGCGCAGCGCACAAGACGGCAGAAATAGAAGCCAGCGCAGCGCACACGACGGCAGAAATAGAAGCCAGCGCAGCGCACAAGACGGCAGAAATAGAAGCCAGCGCAGCGCACAAGACGGCAGAAATAGAAGCCAGCGCAGCGCACAAGACGGCAGAAATAGAAGCCAGCGCAGCGCACAAGACGGCAGAAATAGAAGCCAGCGCAGCGCACAAGACGGCAGAAATAGAAGCCAGCGCAGCGCACAAGACGGCAGAAATAGAAGCCAGCTCTGCGCACAAGACGGCAGAAATAGAAGCCAGCGCAGCGCACAAGACGGCAGAAATAGAAGCCAGCGCAGCGCACAAGAAGGCAGAAATAGAAGCCAGCGCAGCGCACAAGAAGGCAGAAATAGAAGTCAGCGCAGCGCACAAGACGGCAGAAATAGAAGCCAGCGCAGCGCACAGGACGGCAGAAATAGAAGCCAGCGCAGCGCACAAGACGGCAGAAATAGAAGCCAGCGCAGCGCACACGACGGCAGAAATAGAAGCCAGCGCAGCGCACAAGACGGCAGAAATAGAAGCCAGCGCAGCGCACAAGACGGCAGAAATAGAAGCCAGCGCAGCGCACAAGACGGCAGAAATAGAAGCCAGCGCAGCGCACAAGACGGCAGAAATAGAAGCCAGCGCAGCGCACAAGACGGCAGAAATAGAAGCCAGCGCAGCACACAAGACGGCAGAAATAGAAGCCAGCGCAGCGCACAAGACGGCAGAAATAGAAGCCAGCGCAGCGCACAAGACGGCAGAAATAGAAGCCAGCGCAGCGCACAAGACAGCAGAAATAGAAGCCAGCGCAGCGCACAAGACGGCAGAAATAGAAGCCAGCGCAGCGCACAAGACGGCAGAAATAGAAGCCAGCGCAGCGCACAAGACGGCAGAAATAGAAGCCAGCGCAGCGCACAAGACGGCAGAAATAGAAGCCAGCGCAGCGCACAAGACGGCAGAAATAGAAGCCAGCGCAGCGCACAAGAAGGCAGAAATAGAAGCCAGCGCAGCGCACAAGACGGCAGAAATAGAAGCCAGCGCAGCGCACAGGACGGCAGAAATAGAAGCCAGCGCAGCGCACAGGACGGCAGAAATAGAAGCCAGCGCAGCGCACAAGACGGCAGAAATAGAAGCCAGCGCAGCGCACAAGACGGCAGAAATAGAAGCCAGCGCAGCGCACAAGACGGCAGAAATAGAAGCCAGCGCAGCGCACAAGACGGCAGAAATAGAAGCCAGCGCAGCGCACAGGACGGCAGAAATAGAAGCCAGCGCAGCGCACAGGACGGCAGAAATAGAAGCCAGCGCAGCGCACAGGACGGCAGAAATAGAAGCCAGCGCAGCGCACAGGACGGCAGAAATAGAAGCCAGCGCAGCGCACAAGACGGCAGAAATAGAAGCCAGCGCAGCGCACAAGACGGCAGAAATAGAGGCCCTAGAGAAGGAATGTGAACACGCCACAGCCATGGCACAAGCCATCAATGAGAGCCAAGGAGACAGCATCAGTTTAAGTGAATTTGATAATGAAGATCCCCTTAAGCGTACAAGAGACTATGTACAAAGCCAAAATAGTGCACCCCTGATTCCAGCAATTGTTCCTGACGTCACAGACATGGAGCGTGTATCAGCATCCTGCATTCAAGGTCAGTACAATACGCTGCCAACCCTTCATCCTGATCCTCCTCTGTACACCAGAATGTACCAGGTCCCTGCACCTCACCAAACCCTGTACACAGAAGCACAGGTGCAGGCCAATATGCCGGCAAGTCACCACATCCCGGTCAGCCCCACAGCTCCAGTCCCATGTGTGGCAGAAACGAAGCACATTAAGCCGGTTACTGGACTGAATGCCTACGCTGCACCATACTTTCCTGCATTTCTAGGTCAAAACACCACAGACTGCATGAACAATGCTACCCAACCAGCAACTGTCTTTCCAAAATCAGAGAATGCTGACATGTCAGATCTTTGTGATCTAACTAAGACCGGACTTACAAAGTTTGATCATCAACCTGAAAACTACAGAGGTTGGAAATGTCCCTTTAAAACCACAATTAGCGACCTCGGCATCACCGCTGCTGAAGATCTAGACCTGCTAATCAGGTGGCTCGGGTCACAATCCACAGAACGGGTCAAGAGACTTACGTCTGTCCACATCAGTAATCCAATGGCTGGTCTCACTGCCGCATGGGAGAGACTAGAACAAAGCTATGGTAGTCCTGAGGCCATAGAAAATGCCCTGTTCAAGCGTCTAGATGATTCTCCAAAAATATCCAGTAAGGACAGTCTAAAATTCCAAGAGCTCAGTGACCTCCTGTTAGAGCTTCAGCTGGCCAAAGCAGACCCCGAACCTGCCTGGCCTCAGCTACCTGGACACTGCTCCTGGGGTAACCCCAATAGCTTCTAAGCTACCATCCTATATCCAAGATAGGTGGGCCATGCTTGGGGCAAAATACAAAAGGGAAAACCAAGTCTCCTTTCCTCCATTTTCCTACTTCTGTCAGTTTATCGAAAACATTGCAGAGTGTAAAACTGACCCAAGTTTCTTCCACGAAGGACCCAGCGGCTCTGGTTCATCCCCTCCCAAGTATGAAAGTCCACATACAAGCAACAGAAACCGCAGCAGTCCAGTGCCAGCAAAGAAGACTGACGTGCTTCCCACACCTTCACCAGCTCCAGACAAGAGCGAGGTATGTGAAAAGGTTGAAAATCCTAATCGTATGTGTCTCGTCCATAAGATGCCACATCCCCTAAAGAAGTGCATCGGTTTCAGAAAGAAACTGCTCCAGGAATGTAAGGAACTTCTAAAGAAGCTTGGGGTAAGTTACAGATGTTGTGCGTCTACTCAACACTTTGCTAAAGACTGTAAAATCTCTATTAAGTGTTTTGAATGCGACAGTGAGGACCACGTACAAGCGCTCCATCCATCCCAACCTGACACTGCACCGCTGACGCCTTCCCCCACCACAAGGCATGGCGGGGAGAATGCAGAGCAACCACAATATCTTCTTCATGTATGGAAGTCTGCGCGGAAGACCTGTGTGACAAGTCCTGTGCGAAGATATGTCTGGTGAACGTGCATCCTAAGGACCATCCAGAGAAAACCGTGAAGATGTACGCTGTTCTGGACGATCAGAGCAACCGATCCCTTGCAAGGTCAGAACTCTTTGATCTATTTGACTTAAAGGGAAACGCTCACCCCTACACTCTGGGCACCTGTAGTGGTGTTAGAGGTCTCTGGGAGAAGAGACAATGGACTCATAGTATCTTCTCTTGAGAACAATCTGAAGATACCCCTACCCACTTTGATTGAGTGCAACCAAATACCATCCAACAGAGAAGAGATCCCTACTCCAGAGGCTGCTCTTCGTCACCCCCATCTAAAGACTTTAGCCAACAAGATTCCAGCTCTTGACCACAGTGCAAACATCCTGATCCTGCTTGGCAGAGACATTCTGCTGCTCAACAAGGTACATCGGCAAATCAACGGGCCACATGATGCTCCATTTGCTCAACGCTTTGATCTAGGCTGGGTTATCATAGGTGATGTCTCCGTGGAAAAGATGAAGAGACCTACAAGGATCTTCTCATTTAAGACTCATGTCTCGCCAAATGGTCACAGCACTCACTTTCTGCCATGCCCGTGTCATTACTGGGTGAAAGAGAAGCCGAGTAACAGTAAGCGGCAGCAAGAAAACCCTGACAACACGAATATGTTCTCGTCCTATAACGACAACCTTGGGTCAACGGTGTTCAATTCTTCAGGTGAAGACAACCGACTGGTACCTGCAAGAGGAGACAGTGGAGATTAACTCAGGTTCCTACAATACAAGGACAATGACGTCCACAATGAGGTCATAAACTACCGGATGAAGGTACATGTCTTCGGGAACAGTCCCTCACCTGCTGCAGCAATCTGTGGACCGAGGCAGACAGCCCAGGAAGGTGAGAGAGTATGGACCTGATACTCCTCTATCTGTGGAGAAGAACTACTATGGAGATGAGGGGCTTAAATCCCACAAGTGAAGAGACAATTGATCTGCTCTCTGAAGCACAGCAAATGTTGTTAACAGCAAACCTCAGACCTCACAAGATCGTCTCCACCAGCCAAGACGTAATTAAGGCATTTCCATCTGAGGACAGTACAACGAGCTTAAAGGATCTTGATCTGGGTTCTGACGTTCCTTCTATGCAAGCAGTCTTGGTCCACTCTGGGATATTAAACAGGACACGTTCTCATTCCAGGTGTCAGTCTGTATTAAACCCTTCGCCAAACGAGGAGCACATTTCAACTTGACGAACCAGTCACTGACGGAGAGTCCAGACCCGTCATCTCTACACGCAGCATACCTATGACTCCAAAGTTGAAGCTGAGGCCTCATCTCTATGGACGCTTCTTGAGCTGGCCAACAGTTGTGCAGGCTGGTATTCGCCTTACTTATAGCGCCAAGTGCTTCATGGGTGAAGGCATCACATGAAGGACATCACTTCTGGACACAGCTTACGGCGGGGAGTCTACCGCCACATACTTTCAGCTGTGTTGGAACATTGAACTTTTTCCAGTGGATTGTTGGGTTGGTGGAAGTGTTTGCACATTGCGGCTTCCCCAATCCAAAGATGGGTTTTCATTTGGACTCAGATTATCCAGCTGTTGAAGACTTCAGACCTCCATCTGAAAGTTGGACTACAACTGTTGTTGTTATTGTTTTTGCTGGTGTACTTCTTTTGTCTTTAGGTCAACAATGACATCCTCAGAAGACATCACGTCATAGAATTATTGAAATCTAAAGATTTCAGACGGGGAGTGTTCTGTCCCATGATTGGGACATTTACAGACTATCCTGGACATTTTATTTACTGTATTGCATGTCTTTCTATGTCCATGTATTTTAGGTTGTTGCTATGCTGTAATGTTTACTTTCTTTAAGTCTGTCCCTTCTCTTGCCCTGTCTTCCTCTCATGTGACTTGTTTAGCTGACCCCTCCCTTCTTTCCCCTGTCTTGCTTTCATTCACCATCTTGGCACCTTCTGAAGCTCATGTGCTCACAGCCTGTTCTGTGAAAAGTTCTTTTCTACCTGCTGCTTTACATGCATTTAACAAGACTTCTTAAAGAAAACAAAGTCTCTTCTGAATTCTTCACTACGTGCCTGCTTCCAGTCGAGTTAAGGTATCTGCGACCATCGCCATTGTAAGTACAGGTGAAGAGACCCCGTCTCACGGAGCCATATTTACAGCCACAGGCCATGGCGACAGAATAGTTAAAAAGAACTTCCCAGACTCATCTGTAGAGCCAGTCACAGCTTCTATAAAGCTAAGAGACATTCAGCAGAGCATCCGCTCTCAGCATATAAGAGACCATACAGTGTTCCTTCTCCCTGTGAATTAAGATGGCTGAGGGAATGACTACACGGTCCCTGCCAGACCCATCATTAGATGAAGAATGCATAGAACTTGACCAACAATCTAGTGAGAAGGCCAAGCGCTCCACAAAGCCTACATGGAAGGTTAGAGAGAACCTTGAAATCAGTAAACGTGAACTTTCCTGTGTTATAGCAGACTTATAGCAAAAACTGCTGCGTTACATGGACAGACTGTCTCAGCCTGCTTCTCTCAAACTACCACAAGAGGGAGCCCTTGCACAATTGTGTTCATATTATCAACTGTATGTAAAAAGAACAGATGAAAACGCCACCATTTTACAAAAACTTAACCCTTCTGTTTCTTGTAAAGAGATGCAAGCCTTCCAACAACTTAACTGTGAGAGAAAAAGCATGGTGCATGATATTAAAGCCAAGACAGAGGCAAGAATTGCACTAGTGGCCGAGAAGTCATCTTGCATTTCTGGCTCAGCCAGGCAGTCAAAGCGATCATCTAAATCACGCTCTTCAACATGTCCAACCCTCAGCGAACAGCTTATAAGAGCACGTGCAGAAGATAAGGCTACTAAGGTACAAGCTGCCTTTGATCAAAAGAAAACTGAGATGGAAGTAGAGGAAGCTGAAGCAGAAAGGCGGAAATAGAAGCCAGCGCAGCGCACAAGACGGCAGAAATAGAAGCCAGCGCAGCGCACAAGACGGCAGAAATAGAAGCCAGCGCAGCGCACAAGACGGCAGAAATAGAAGCCAGCGCAGCGCACAAGACGGCAGAAATAGAAGCCAGCGCAGCGCACAGGACGGCAGAAATAGAAGCCAGCGCAGCGCACAAGACGGCAGAAATAGAAGCCAGCGCAGCGCACAAGACGGCAGAAATAGAAGCCAGCGCAGCGCACAAGACGGCAGAAATAGAAGCCAGCGCAGCGCACAAGACGGCAGAAATAGAAGCCAGCGCAGCGCACAAGACGGCAGAAATAGAAGCCAGCGCAGCGCACAAGACGGCAGAAATAGAAGCCAGCGCAGCGCACAAGACGGCAGAAATAGAAGCCAGCGCAGCGCACAAGACGGCAGAAATAGAAGCCAGCGCAGCGCACAAGAAGGCAGAAATAGAAGCCAGCGCAGCGCACAAGACGGCAGAAATAGAAGCCAGCGCAGCGCACAGGACGGCAGAAATAGAAGCCAGCGCAGCGCACAAGACGGCAGAAATAGAAGCCAGCGCAGCGCACAAGACGGCAGAAATAGAAGCCAGCGCAGCGCACAAGACGGCAGAAATAGAAGCCAGCGCAGCGCACAAGACGGCAGAAATAGAAGCCAGCGCAGCGCACAAGACGGCAGAAATAGAAGCCAGCGCAGCGCACAAGACGGCAGAAATAGAAGCCAGCGCAGCGCACAAGACGGCAGAAATAGAAGCCAGCGCAGCGCACAAGACGGCAGAAATAGAAGCCAGCGCAGCGCACAGGACGGCAGAAATAGAAGCCAGCGCAGCGCACAGGACGGCAGAAATAGAAGCCAGCGCAGCGCACAGGACGGCAGAAATAGAAGCCAGCGCAGCGCACAGGACGGCAGAAATAGAAGCCAGCGCAGCGCACAAGACGGCAGAAATAGAAGCCAGCGCAGCGCACAAGACGGCAGAAATAGAGGCCCTAGAGAAGGAATGTGAACACGCCACAGCCATGGCACAAGCCATCAATGAGAGCCAAGGAGACAGCATCAGTTTAAGTGAATTTGATAATGAAGATCCCCTTAAGCGTACAAGAGACTATGTACAAAGCCAAAATAGTGCACCCCTGATTCCAGCAATTGTTCCTGACGTCACAGACATGGAGCGTGTATCAGCATCCTGCATTCAAGGTCAGTACAATACGCTGCCAACCCTTCATCCTGATCCTCCTCTGTACACCAGAATGTACCAGGTCCCTGCACCTCACCAAACCCTGTACACAGAAGCACAGGTGCAGGCCAATATGCCGGCAAGTCACCACATCCCGGTCAGCCCCACAGCTCCAGTCCCATGTGTGGCAGAAACGAAGCACATTAAGCCGGTTACTGGACTGAATGCCTACGCTGCACCATACTTTCCTGCATTTCTAGGTCAAAACACCACAGACTGCATGAACAATGCTACCCAACCAGCAACTGTCTTTCCAAAATCAGAGAATGCTGACATGTCTGTCTTTGCAGACATGTCAGATCTTTGTGATCTAACTAAGACCGGACTTACAAAGTTTGATCATCAACCTGAAAACTACAGAGGTTGGAAATGTCCCTTTAAAACCACAATTAGCGACCTCGGCATCACCGCTGCTGAAGATCTAGACCTGCTAATCAGGTGGCTCGGGTCACAATCCACAGAACGGGTCAAGAGACTTACGTCTGTCCACATCAGTAATCCAATGGCTGGTCTCACTGCCGCATGGGAGAGACTAGAACAAAGCTATGGTAGTCCTGAGGCCATAGAAAATGCCCTGTTCAAGCGTCTAGATGATTCTCCAAAAATATCCAGTAAGGACAGTCTAAAATTCCAAGAGCTCAGTGACCTCCTGTTAGAGCTTCAGCTGGCCAAAGCAGACCCCGAACCTGCCTGGCCTCAGCTACCTGGACACTGCTCCTGGGGTAACCCCAATAGCTTCTAAGCTACCATCCTATATCCAAGATAGGTGGGCCATGCTTGGGGCAAAATACAAAAGGGAAAACCAAGTCTCCTTTCCTCCATTTTCCTACTTCTGTCAGTTTATCGAAAACATTGCAGAGTGTAAAACTGACCCAAGTTTCTTCCACGAAGGACCCAGCGGCTCTGGTTCATCCCCTCCCAAGTATGAAAGTCCACATACAAGCAACAGAAACCGCAGCAGTCCAGTGCCAGCAAAGAAGACTGACGTGCTTCCCACACCTTCACCAGCTCCAGACAAGAGCGAGGTATGTGAAAAGGTTGAAAATCCTAATCGTATGTGTCTCGTCCATAAGATGCCACATCCCCTAAAGAAGTGCATCGGTTTCAGAAAGAAACTGCTCCAGGAATGTAAGGAACTTCTAAAGAAGCTTGGGGTAAGTTACAGATGTTGTGCGTCTACTCAACACTTTGCTAAAGACTGTAAAATCTCTATTAAGTGTTTTGAATGCGACAGTGAGGACCACGTACAAGCGCTCCATCCATCCCAACCTGACACTGCACCGCTGACGCCTTCCCCCACCACAAGGCATGGCGGGGAGAATGCAGAGCAACCACAATATCTTCTTCATGTATGGAAGTCTGCGCGGAAGACCTGTGTGACAAGTCCTGTGCGAAGATATGTCTGGTGAACGTGCATCCTAAGGACCATCCAGAGAAAACCGTGAAGATGTACGCTGTTCTGGACGATCAGAGCAACCGATCCCTTGCAAGGTCAGAACTCTTTGATCTATTTGACTTAAAGGGAAACGCTCACCCCTACACTCTGGGCACCTGTAGTGGTGTTAGAGGTCTCTGGGAGAAGAGACAATGGACTCATAGTATCTTCTCTTGAGAACAATCTGAAGATACCCCTACCCACTTTGATTGAGTGCAACCAAATACCATCCAACAGAGAAGAGATCCCTACTCCAGAGGCTGCTCTTCGTCACCCCCATCTAAAGACTTTAGCCAACAAGATTCCAGCTCTTGACCACAGTGCAAACATCCTGATCCTGCTTGGCAGAGACATTCTGCTGCTCAACAAGGTACATCGGCAAATCAACGGGCCACATGATGCTCCATTTGCTCAACGCTTTGATCTAGGCTGGGTTATCATAGGTGATGTCTCCGTGGAAAAGATGAAGAGACCTACAAGGATCTTCTCATTTAAGACTCATGTCTCGCCAAATGGTCACAGCACTCACTTTCTGCCATGCCCGTGTCATTACTGGGTGAAAGAGAAGCCGAGTAACAGTAAGCGGCAGCAAGAAAACCCTGACAACACGAATATGTTCTCGTCCTATAACGACAACCTTGGGTCAACGGTGTTCAATTCTTCAGGTGAAGACAACCGACTGGTACCTGCAAGAGGAGACAGTGGAGATTAACTCAGGTTCATACAACACAAGGACAATGACGTCCACAATGAGGTCATAAACTACCGGATGAAGGTACATGTCTTCGGGAACAGTCCCTCACCTGCTGCAGCAATCTGTGGACCGAGGCAGACAGCCCAGGAAGGTGAGAGAGTATGGACCTGATACTCCTCTATCTGTGGAGAAGAAATACTATGGAGATGAGGGGCTTAAATCCCACAAGTGAAGAGACAATTGATCTGCTCTCTGAAGCACAGCAAATGTTGTTAACAGCAAACCTCAGACCTCACAAGATCGTCTCCACCAGCCAAGACGTAATTAAGGCATTTCCATCTGAGGACAGTACAACGAGCTTAAAGGATCTTGATCTGGGTTCTGACGTTCCTTCTATGCAAGCAGTCTTGGTCCACTCTGGGATATTAAACAGGACACGTTCTCATTCCAGGTGTCAGTCTGTATTAAACCCTTCGCCAAATGAGGAGCACATTTCAACTTGACGAACCAGTCACTGACGGAGAGTCCAGACCCGTCATCTCTACACGCAGCATACCTATGACTCCAAAGTTGAAGCTGAGGCCTCATCTCTCTGGACGCTTCTTGAGCTGGCCAACAGTTGTGCAGGCTGGTATTCGCCTTACTTATAGCGCCAAGTGCTTCATGGGTGAAGGCATCACATGAAGGACATCACTTCTGGACACAGCTTACGGCGGGGAGTCTACCGCCACATACTTTCAGCTGTGTTGGAACATTGAACTTTTTCCAGTGGATTGTTGGGTTGGTGGAAGTGTTTGCACATTGCGGCTTCCCCAATCCAAAGATGGGTTTTCATTTGGACTCAGATTATCCAGCTGTTGAAGACTTCAGACCTCCATCTGAAAGTTGGACTACAACTGTTGTTATTGTTTTTGCTGGTGTACTTCTTTTGTCTTTTAGGTCAACAATGACATCCTCAGAAGACATCACGTCATAGAATTATTGAAATCTAAAGATTTCAGACGGGGAGTGTTCTGTCCCATGATTGGGACATTTACAGACTATCCTGGACATTTTATTTACTGTATTGCATGTCTTTATGTCCATGTATTTTAGGTTATTGCTATGCTGTAATGTTTACTTTCTTTAAGTCTGTCCCTTCTCTTGCCCTGTCTTCCTCTCATGTGACTTGTTTAGCTGACCCCTCCCTTCTTTCCCCTGTCTTGCTTTCATTCACCATCTTGGCACCTTCTGAAGCTCATGTGCTCACAGCCTGTTCTGTGAAAAGTTCTTTTCTACCTGCTGCTTTACATGCATTTAACAAGACTTCTTAAAGAAAACAAAGTCTCTTCTGAATTCTTCACTACGTGCCTGCTTCCAGTCGAGTTAACCTATCTGCGACCATAGTCATTATATGTACAGGTGAAGAGATCCCGTCTCACGGAGCCATATTTACAGCCACAGGCCATGGGGACAGAATATGTAAGATACACTCTATTGCTTTGGTGGGTCATTTTAGTTTATACTTGAGGTCTGTCCTTGTCAGGACATGAGCTATATGTTATGATCTGCAACATGAACTAAGGAAAGATAGGGGAAAGCTGTCCCTACAGTAAGACTAAGCTGAATCCCTACGATGTAGCGGGCAGCCTGTTCCTAGCGAACAGACCCACTTAGTCCTCGGCTAGTCTGAACGAAGACCTATAGCATAAAGAGAGGGGTCCCTAAAAGAACTAAAGACTGGGACAAAACAATGGGACATCTCCTAAACAGAGAAGTAGTTGCAGAACACAAAAAGACAAACTGACAAAAAGGTACCAGAGGTCCCAGAAGGACCAAGCGAACTGACAGAGAAAGCCACAGAAGCACCTGGCTAGAAAAACAGTCAAACACTGAAGTCCAGCACATTGCGCATTTCTGGGTGGTACACTGTGAACTAAAGTGTGTGGGGCTACCGCACCTGTGACAAACCCCCGGTAGAAAATCAAGATCCTATCCCTCCCATAAACAGTTGGGGAAGGGATATGGGTAACAATGTTTCCTGAAACCTTCAATTTTGGACGAGGGTTGATCTGAAATTTTAAAGCTCCAATTGCGCATAAGAGTCTCCCCTTCTTCAAAAGAAGTGACCACATGCCATTCTCCTTTATAATTAACTAGAAGCTTCATCGGGAAGCCCCAACGATAGGCTATTTCATTTTTTCTCAGAGCTGAGGTGATGGGGGTCATGAATCTTCGAAAACGTAGAGTAGCTGCCAACATCCGAAAAAATCTTTATATGTTGGAATGGAGCTGAGACTTCAACCTTCTTTCTAGAGAAAAGAAGCAAATCCTCCTTTATGTGGAAGAAATGTATGCGTGCTAACACATCTCTGGGTACAGAATCCGGTAGATGTTTTGGACGCGGTACTCTGTGAATTCTATCAATTATGATATCAGTTGAGGAGCAATTTGGTACTGTTGCTTTAATCAGATCTTGCAGGTAACCCCGTGTGTTTTGGGGAGGCATATCTTCTGTTATCCTCCTCAGCTTTGTGTTATTCTGGCGGGATCGATCCTCCATGTCTACCAATTTAGTTTGTATATATTCCAGCTCATCTGACAGCTCATTGTGGGCATCAATTAGACTCTTATGAGAGTTAGAAAAGTCTCCCATTTTTTGTTCTGTATGTGAAACCATTTTGTGACATGCAGTAGTAGTGCTGTTGCTTCAAAAGCATCCAGCAACTATAAGAGTTAACACAGTCATAGGAGACAGGAAGTGTTTAGCAGAGCCCAAGGGGGATTGTGGGGAACTTGATTATTAGTCTGCCTGGAGCCGAAGAGAAAGGTGGTGTATGATCTGTATCTCACAGGAGGCAAGTGAACAGAATTCACAGGAGGGAAGCTAAACACAGGTCAGATAGACTCCCTGTACTAACAGTGCAGAGTATTATCGGGCAAAAAGATAAAGACTGGAAGGAATCGTGTCATAGGGATCATCTCCCTCATCAAACCCTCCTCCCTCCATCTCCATGCAGGATAAAAAATGCTATGCACTATTGTGTCCTTGTGAAGGAAAAACCTGTGGTTGTGTATGCATAGAAGTGTGCAGCTAAGAGATCTAATCTGTGCTGAATTATGCTCCTGAAGAGGCTGACGTTACTATGCCTGCTTTAATAGACTGTACTGTGGTGAAGCCTGTTGCTTCAAAGAGTTAAATGGTACTGGCCGTACTTGATTAAACTCCACTGTGCAACTGTTTATGTCAGATGTGTCTGGTCAGCAATTGAATCTATCGTGTGCCTGAGAGGAGCTGCAGCACATGGTCTATGGTCGCCCTGAGTAACGGTTCCCCCAGCATTCCAAAGAATTCATGAAACCCGTCTCGCCCTATCTGAACCTAGTGGCGTGCATGTAACATTGGTGGCCCGTACGGGGAGTCCGGAGCGGGAATTAGCGTGTAGGGGGAGAAGAGGAAAAGTGTCTGGAAACACACAGCAGCACCTCAGCTCAACTCTGCTACACCAGTTTAAGGGGACCAGCCCTAAAGAAAACTCACTAGCAGCAATGGATGTGGAAATACAAATGGACAGAATTAGTGAGCTGCTTCTTCAGTTAACCTGTGAAGAATTGAGAACAGTAGCAGAACATATAAAGATGTCAGAAGAACAGATTTCTAAAGCACAAAACCGCAGGCAACTGTTAGCTGCTAGTTTGGAGTCAGAGAGCGAACAGAAATTAAAGAAAGGCTCTGCTCTTAAAATCACCAAAATGAGTCAGCTGAAGTTGGAGACCCCCGGTGGCCAGTCTGAAGATCATCATAGAGACCCTCCAGTGCCACCTCCAAGAGGGAACCTTAAATCACCAACAAAAGAGAGGCCTGCCAGCGCTGACTGGAAGTAAGTAATAGGAGAACTGCGAGCCGAGTTGATTGAGGTGAAAAAGTTGATTTGTTCCAGGCCAGAACCAGTATCCCTCAGACCCAGGAGTGGGATCCAAAACAGAAGATACCCGGCCTGTGAAGCGTCATCAAATCAGAGTACGGTGTGTGTCCACTGTCTAAGATGTGGTGAGGAAGGACATTATGCCAAGGAATGCCAATGGTCTCGGTCGTTTGGGTTAAAAGACAGGAGGTTGCCAGTGCGGGGCGACTGATAACAGTGACATGGAGGAGGCCCCAGAAGCAAATCCAAATCTCACCAAACCCCAGAACGGCGCATGGAGTAAAACGGCTGCGTCAGTACTATCCCCAAGTGTGTTCCCATCTACAACAGCTGCAAGAGAGACATGGGCACCAGTTACTTAATGCCCAGTGCGGAGGTCAAACAATGTACTCCTGGGAGGAGGATTCCACGGTCAGTAAAGATAGCCTCATCAGCCTAAACGGTGAGAGGTGCTTTGTACAGTGCCAGCTAGATGGCCTCCTAGTAAAAGCACTGTGGGACACAGGAGCCCAAGCGAGCCTTTTAAATGAAGAATGGAGAAGGTGCTACCTGCCACATACCTGTCTACGGTCGCTAAAAGAACTCTTAGGACCAGTGGAACTCCACGGCAAAGCCGTCAACCAGACTGCAATCCCTTTCATAGGCCGGGTGGAAGTGACTTTCCAACTGAGGGCCACGAAGAACAGCAACACCATTGAGCTCTTGGAACCTTTTCCTGTGACCAGTGACCAGAACGTGGCAGAGGATCCTATCCTGGGTTATAATGTAATCCGTTAGGTCATCAAGAAACACAAGTCATGGACACTGGTGGTGGATGCTATTGCCACATCGCTCACCATACCCAACGCCGTGGTGGAAAATGTGATTCATAGAGTAAAGATAGCACAGAATACAATGGACCTAAAAGAAGTCAAGGTAGGCTGGCACCCAACCATCATCCTGCAAACCAAATGGTGGGGGTGAGGTGTGGAGTCCGGGTAGAACAGGGAAGAAAAGTCCAGAAAAGACTGTTCATGCCAAAGACTCCTCAGAACTTCCGGAAGGCCTAGTTCAAGGTGAGACTGTGCTTACGATTCCTACTGGTGGGTTTGCTCGAGTGACAGTACTGGAGAGGAATACTACGAAACACGAAATTAGACTGGATCCAAAGACTGTGTTAGGTCACATTGAAACCATTAAAACTGTATATCCAGCCAGTGTGAGACCCGCCCAGGGTTCTACCGTGAATTCAGTCTCCCCGCCAAGAAACAGGATTTGCCCAGGGGAGGAAATTGCACGACCCACCTCGAGGGTCCTGGGATCCCCCAGTATCCCTGGAACACTTGTGTGCTGAAGATTGAGCGGTAGCAAAACAGATGCTGAGAGAAGAGTGTCATTCATTCTCCAAAGATTACTCTGATATAGATTGTATCCCGTCGTTGCAGTTGAAAATCAATTTGAAAGACACGACCCCGGTAACCAGAAGTTACATGTCTGTGCCGAAACCATTACACCGTGAAGTGAAAGAGTATTTACAAGATCTCATCAACAGAGGTTGGGTCCAAAAGTCGAAGTCGTCTTATTCCTCACCTATTGTCTATGTTAGGAAGAAGGACGGTACGTTGAGACTCTGCTTTGATTACCGGGAACTAAATCAAAAGTCAGTACATGATCGACACCTTATACCAAAGATCCAAGATATGCTGGATAGCCTATCAGGAAGCACCTGGTTCTCTGTCCTCGATCAGGGTAAGGCATACCACCAAAGGTTTGTTGAAGAGCCCAGTAGACCTTTGACAGCGTTCATCACATCGTGGGGGTTATATGAGTGGATCCACATACCGTTTGGGCTCAGTTCAGCTCCAGCAGAATTCCAGAGGAGCATGGAGACATGTTTAGAAGGATTGAGGGACGATATCTGGCAGCCGTTCTTGGATGATAATGTGGTACACAGCAAAACCTTCCAGGAGCATGTTGAACATGTGAGGACCGTATTACAGCGGTATCAACAACATGGAGTTAAGTTGACCCCAAAGAAGTGTGAACTGTTCAAAAGACAAGTCCGATTTCTAGGGAAAATTGTGTCCGGAGAAGGATATACCTTGGACCCAGCAGAAATCGCTCCTGTACTGGCCTTAAAAGACAAGCGACCCTCTACTGTCGGGGAGTTGAGGCAGATCTTAGGATTCCTCTCCTACCATCGTACTTACATTTGGAACTTCTCCAGGATTGCTGCCCCACTATACGTCCTCTTGGGGGAGACGACAGAGTGCACAACACCCATGGAGAAAAAGGAGAATGCAGGTAGGACCGGGCTTAAAAGAAACAACGCCGTTTCATCCCAACAGCCCATTTCCTGGACAGCAGACCATCAGGAGGTATTGGAAGAACTAGTAGACTACCTGGTAAAACCACCCATCTTGGGATATCCTGATTTCAGTTTACCATTTGCTCTTCATTGTGACGCTTCTCAGGTTGGACTGGGAGCTGTCCTGTATCAGCATCAAGATGGAAAATTGAGAGTTACCGGTTACGGTTCTAGGACGTTGACAGACGTCGAGAAGAATTACCATCTACATTCCGGAAAATTGGAGTTCCTGGCATTGAAATGGGCTATCTGTGGACGATTTAGAGATTATCTCTACTACAGCAAAGAGTTTGAGGTATACACTGACAACAACCCTTTGACCTATGTCCTTACTACAGCCAAACTGAATGCAACGGGTCAGAGATGGGTTGCTGAACTAGCTGACTTCAATTTCAGCATCAAGTACAGGCCAGGAAAATACAATGCGTATGCTAACGGATTGTCAAGAATGCCACTAGAGCCTGAGGAGTTCATGCAAGAATGCTCGGAGGAAGTCAGTCTGGAAGCAATTGAGAGCACTACCCAAGCAGTACGAGCTTATCAAGAGAAAGACACACATTGTGGTGTCCGTTGATGGTGGAAACCACCATAAAACCGAGAGAACAAGATCACTCCCGATCTATTCAACAACTACCAAAAGGGAAAATCCGTAGAGCACAACGGGAAGATCAGATAATTGGTAGAATACTACTTTATGTGGACCAAAATCGGTTTCCAAGTAAACGGGAGAAAGATAATGAGTCACCAGCAGTATCTGTTTTAGTTAAAGAATGGACGAAGCTCTACCTCAGTGAAGACGGTTTCCTGTATCATAAAGGAGGACAAAACCGGCAGTTGGTACTACCCAGAGTATTCTGTAGGTTGGTCTTCAAAGAACTCCATGAAAACATGGGACACCTGGGAGTAGAAAGGACAACCAACTTGATCCGTGAACGTTTCTTCTGGCCGTACATGCAGAGAGATATTGAGAGGTACAGTACAGACCAAAAGTTTGGACACACCTTCTCATTTAAAGATTTTTCTGTATTTTCATGACTTTGAAAATTGTACATTCACACTGAAGGCATCAAAACTATGAATTACCACATGTGGAATTATATACTTAACAAAAAAGTGTGAAACAACTGAAAATATGTCTTATATTCTAGGTTCTTCACAGTAGCCACCTTTTGCTTTGATGACTGCTTTGCACACTCTTGGCATTCTCTTGATGAGCTTCAAGAGGTAGTCACCGGAAATGGTTTTCACTTCACAGGTGTGCCCTGTCAGGTCTAATAAGTGGGATTTCTTGCCTTATAAATGGGGTTGGGACCATCAGTTGTGCTGTGCAGAAGTCAGGTGGATACACAGCTGATAGTCCTACTGAATAGACTGTTAGCAGCTTTTTTCTTGCCATAATACAAATTCTAAGTAAAGAAAAACGAGTGGCCATCATTACTTTAAGAAATGAAGGTCAGTCAGTCCGAAAAATTGAGCAAACTTTGAAAGTGTCCCCAAGAGCAGTTGCAAAAACCATCAAGCGCTACAAAGAAACTGGCTCACATGAGGACCGCCCCAGGAAAGGAAGACCAAGAGTCACCTCTGCTTCTGAGGATAAGTTTATCCCAGTCACCAGCCTCAGAAATCGCAGGTTAACAGCAGCTCAGATTAGAGACCAGGTCAATGCCACACAGAGTTCTAGCAGCAGACACATCTCTACAACAACTGTTAAGAGGAGACTTTGTGCAGCAGGCCTTCATGGTAAAATAGCTGCTAGGAAACCACTGCTAAGGACAGGCAACAAGCAGAAGAGACTTGTTTGGGCTAAAGAACAGAAGGAATGGACATTAGACCAGTGGAAATCTGTGCTTTGGTCTGATGAGTCCAAATCTGAGATCTTTGGTTCCAACCACCGTGTCTTTGTGCGATGCAGAAAAGGTGAACGGATGGACTCTACATGCCTGGTTCCCACCGTGAAGCATGGAGGAGGAGGTGTGATGGTGTGGGGGGGCTTTGCTGGTGACACTGTTGGGGATTTATTCAAAATTGAAGGCATACTGAACCAGCATGGCTACCACAGCATCTTGCAGCGGCATGCTATTCCATCCGGTTTGCCTTTAGTTGGACCATCATTTATTTTTCAACAGGACAATGACCCCAAACACCTCCAGGCTGTGTAAGGGCTATTTGACCAAGAAGGAGAGTGATGGGGTGCTACGCCAGATGACCTGGCCTCCACAGTCACCAGACCTGAACCCAATCGAGATGGTTTGGGGTGAGCTGGACCGCAGAGTGAAGGCAAAAGGGCCAACAAGTGCTAAGCATCTCTGGGAACTCCTTCAAGATTGTTGGAAGACCATTTCCGGTGACTACCTCCTGAAGCTCATCAAGAGAATGCCAAGAGTGTGCAAAGCAGTCATCAAAGCAAAAGGGGGCTACTGTGAAGACCCTAGAATATAAGACATATTTTCAGTTGTTTCACACTTTTTTGTTAAGTATATAATTCCACATGTGGTAATTCATAGTTTTGATGCCTTCAGTGTGAATGTACAATTTTCATAGTTATGAAAATACAGAAAAATCTTTAAATGAGAAGGTGTGTCCAAACTTTTGGTCTGTACTGTATATATATATATATGAGCTGGCACCTGTCTCTGTCCGTCAATTTCGGCCATTTTTCTTTTCAGGGAGAGGTCACAGCTTTGAATTTTAACTCTTTCTGTGAAGAAATTCACTTTTGAATCATCTGATATGGCTTATAACATATGAAATCTTCTGCGCATTTCATAGATTTCATTTCGAGGAGGACTCATTGGCTTTTGATATTTTTACTTTTCTGGTTTTACAAATTTAGCTTGATTTTCTTTTCACGATTTTCATGTTTTCTAGCAAAATCAAGCAACCGCGCACATTTAAATAAAGAAGCTTTTTGCGACGCAATAACTCGAGATACCGGATTTAAAAATTTAAATTTTTGTACAAAAGTTGTTCTCATTTGTTGTAATTTATAATTTTTGATGAGAGCTTTGTACAACCGTTCAAATAAGGACATCAATGTATACCTACATTCTTTCCTACCAATCCACATTTTGCTTACCTTCAGATTTCTTAGCTTCTGGTAATCAGCACGTATTATCCTCAGCTAGTCTGAACCTTGTAGTACCTCTGGTGCCTATCAATCCATCTGGAGAATATATATCAGTCCTCAATCTGTAGGTTCTTTCTGATTCTTGAAGTTAGTGGATTTCCTGACACTTGAACAACAGCTGTTCAGCTCGTCTTCTCTCCCCATTTGTTCAAGATGGAAATTCCACTTGAAAAATCAGGACTGGGTGCTCGCCAAAATGTAAAAAATACTTATTAACACACAGTTCAGACCAAAAGTTTGGACACACCTTCTCATTTAAAGATTTTTCTGTATTTTCTTGACTATGAACATTGTACATTCACACTGAAGGCATCAAAACTATGAATTACCACATGTGGAATTATATACTGAACAAAAAAGTGTGAAACAACTGAAAATATGTCTTATATTCTAGGGTCTTCACAGTAGCCACCTTTTGCTTTGATGACTGCTTTGCACACTCTTGGCATTCTCTTGATGAGCGTCAAGAGGTAGTCACCGGAAATGGTCTTCCAACAATCTTGAAGGAGTTCCCAGAGATGCTTAGCACTTGTTGGCCCTTTTGCCTTCACTCTGCGGTCCAGCTCACCCCAAACCATCTCGATTGGGTTCAGGTCTGGTGACTGTGGAGGCCAGGTCATCTGGCGTAGCCCCCCATCACTCTCCTGCTTGGACAAATAGCCCTTACACAGCCTGGAGGTGTTTGGGGTCATTGTCCTGTTGAAAAATAAATGATGGTCCAACTAAACGCAAACCGGATGGAATAGCATGCCGCTGCAAGATGCTGTGGTAGCCATGCTGGTTCAGTATGCCTTCAATTTTGAATAAATCCCCAACAGTGTCACCAGCAAAGCACCCCCACACCATTGTTACGCTCGCGCCCGAACTGACTGGCGTGAGCGTGATTAGTGATCCCACTGTACCATGAACCGAGGAGTGCCTGGAGGGGTGTAACTAAGTATCAACCCGATCCGACCAAGGTTGCTCGGCGGCTCAGTCAACTCCGTGGACCAAGGAGGAACCGAGCAGAGGGACCAGGTGCGACTCCAGGTCAGACCCCGGTCACAGTTGTTGACCCACACCGGGGAATGCAGGAACAGGCAGGTTAGACTGGCATACAGGCAGGTGGGTATTGGCAAGTACGGCTGGTATGCAGACAGGTGGGTACTGGCAAGTACGGCTGGTATGCAGACAGGTGGGCGCTGGCAAGCACGGTTGGTATGCAGACAGGTGGGCACTGGCAAGCACGGCTGGTATGCAGACAAGGAGGTACTAGCAGGTTGGAGCGCAGGCTGGATAGGGTCCAGTAGAGACTGGGAGACAGGTACAGAGCCGCAGATGCGGTAGACAAGCAGAGTAAAGAGAAACCGCCGGAGCGGAGGACAAGGCAGAGCAGAGAGGAACTGCTGGTGCGGTGAGCAAGGCAGAGCAGAGAGAAGCCGCCGGAGCAGTGGGCAAGTCAGAACAGGGAGAAACCGCTGGTGCGGTGAGCAAGGCAGAGCAGAGAGAAGCCGCCAGAGCGGTGGGTAAGGCAGAACAGAGGGAAGCCGCCGGAGCGGTGGGCAAGTCAGAGCAGAGAGAAACCGCCGGAGCGGTGGGTAAGGCAGAGCAGAGGGAAGCCGCCGGAGCGGTGGGCAAGTCAGAGCAGAGAGAAACCACAGGTGCGGCGGACAAGGCAGAGAGGATGGAGCTCTGTTCACATGGAACAGACTGGAAAATACAGGAAGATGGCTAGAACACAGGAGGAAGACACGGAGGAAGGGAAAAGGGACAAGCAGAACCAGATACACACAAGGTACTTACTATGAAGTAGCCAGTGGACACAAAACTCACAAACAGAAGTACAGAGACAACGAGTTGGAGTAGGTGCAGGTTCAGATACTGCAGGAAAAGGGAAGGTACGGACATAGAGACAAACAGGTAACAGGCTAGGATACAGTTCAGACAGGAACTGCTACTGCAATGAGATACAAGAACGAGCCTGGGTATACAGCCCCCAGAGTGGCGGAACAGACTAGAAGTCAAAGATAACAGGCCTGGGTATACAGCCCCCAGAGATGGCGGAAACAGACAAGAAGCAGAACTGGACCTGGCAACTTCAGAGTCAAGGAGCACACTGAATGTTAGTATTGCTCAGGCACCTCCTACTGGGTGGAGGGGGTTTAAATATCCAGTGACTCACAGCAATAGGCTGGAGACGCATTAGGGGTGCGCCCACTGCAGCTATAAGAATCAGGAAGCAACCGGGCCGCCGCCCTAAGCAGTCAGTCAAGAGACATGCACACAGCATGAACTGGAGCAAGATTTGCAGGCTGGACTGACAGGTAAGATTGCGGTCTTGCATAGTGGGAGGTGGTGCACTATGCAAGCACGCCGCCAGGGATGTTACAACCATCACACCTCCTCCTCCATGCTTCACAGTGGGAACCAGGCATGTAGAGTCCATCCGTTCACCTTTTCTGTGTCGCACAAAGACATGGTGGTTGGAACCAAAGATCTCAGATTTGGACTCATCAGACCAAAGCACAGATTTCCACTGGTCTAATGTCCATTCCTTGTGTTCTTTAGCCCAAACAAGTCTCTTCTGCTTGTTGCCTGTCCTTAGCAGTGGTTTCCTAGCAGCTATTTTACCATGAAGGCCTGCTGCACAAAGTCTCCTCTTAACAGTTGTTGTAGAGATGTGTCTGCTGCTAGAACTCTGTGTGGCATTGACCTGGTCTCTAATCTGAGCTGCTGTTAACCTGCGATTTCTGAGGCTGGTGACTGGGATAAACTTATCCTCAGAAGCAGAGGTGACTCTTGGTCTTCCTTTCCTGGGGCGGTCCTCATGTGAGCCAGTTTCTTTGTAGCGCTTGATGGTTTTTGCAACTGCACTTGGGGACACTTTCAAAGTTATCCTAATTTTTCGGACTGACTGACCTTCATTTCTTAAAGTAATGATGGCCACTCTTTTTTCCTTACTTAGCTGCTTTTTTCTTGCCATAATACAAATTCTAACAGTCTATTCAGTAGGACTATCAGCTGTGTATCCACCTGACTTCTGCACAACACAACTGATGGTCCCAACCCCATTTATAAGGCAAGAAATCCCACTTATTAAACCTGACAGGGCACACCTGTGAAGTGAAGACCATTTCCGGTGACTACCTCTTGAAGCTCATCAAGAGAATGCCAAGAGTGTGCAAAGCAGTCATCAAAGCAAAAGGTGGCTACTGTGAAGACCCTAGAATATAAGACATATTTTCAGTTGTTTCACACTTTTTTGTTAAGTATATAATTCCACATGTGGTAATTCATAGTTTTGATGCCTTCAGTGTGAATGTACAATTTTCAAAGTCATGAAAATACAGAAAAATCTTTAAATGAGAAGGTGTGTCCAAACTTTTGGTCTGTACTGTATATTCTTATAGAGGACTTCTTATCAGATGTGATTGATTAAAGAATATATATCATGATATTCTTATTAAAAAAAGTATCGATTTATTTTTGGATTGTCCATTAAAAAGAATAATTGCAGTAGTTACATAAAATAGATGAAATAGTTACAAAGTGATTGTCCATTTGACCTCTTTGACCCTCGAGAAGAAAAGTCCTAAAGCCCCCCCTGTGTGGACCCCTGATCCTCATATAGGAGGCTTTGGGACCCTCATTCTCTCCTGTCTTGTATTATAAATCTTTGTGGGATGATCATGATGACCGTCACTCCTCGTTACTAATGGGTTAATTATAAGGAGGCGCACCTTAATCCTGTTCGTGACACAATAGGGGGAGCGGTGTCACTCGGAATAGTCAGACACTGGGGTGGGGGGCTGCACCACCCGTCTGTATCAGGCTAGGAGCAGGGTGATGGCATACAGCACAGGGGAGCGGCAGGATGACTACTCTCACCATCTCCTGGGATCATGTGCCATTACTTTTGCGGTGAGCACAGGGGCGGGGGTCCGGGGGGACGTCTCCACATCGCAGACAAGACAGCAGACACGTAACTCGTCATTCATTTAATGAAGTGTCCGTCCAGCAGCAGTAATTATTCCTCACACATCAGTCATCTCCAGCCACTGTGCAACCACAACTCCCAGCATGACCTGACAGACGCGGGCCCCAGCTAGAGACCCCGGAGCTGCACGATACAGACCTGGAGCGGCGCTGGCAGCCGTACATTGCTGTATTCAGGACAGGACGAGGATCAGACCAGGAGGGCTGTTACACCTGGGTCACCGGCGACCCCCATTATACAAGCTTTATCCATCTATGTACAGATTCCAGTGTGACGCTCCAGAGCTGCGCTCACTATTCTGCACAGTGTCTGCTATTCTGTGTCTGCACAGTTTGTTGTTTTTGCGTTCTGGGAGGCGAGATCGTGACACCAGGTGTGTACAGGCGCCTGTATAACCAGTTATTCCCCCTCCCCCGCATCATAGGAGCTCCAGCAGGTTGGTAGGGAGTTCTGGACGTCAGCCTGCTGACTGTTTCCAGCGACAATGGACCGGCCGAGGTCCGTGGTGAGGATTGTTACTGTAGACTGCCTGTATAATGGGGCTCAGCTGGTCACCTCCGGGGGCGCAGGGTCAGGGGTCTCTGATCTGTTAATGACAGAAGGCGACGTCCTCATCTCTTATGTCGGCCTCATTGTTAGGAATGTGTGTGAACGGGGGCTCAGTGTATCTTGTCAGTGCTGCAGTCAATGACTGTGGCAGCGCCTACAGCTCGCTGTGCTGCTGCTGCTGCGGCGCCTCCTGCATCTTCTCAGGGAGCACGCGGGTCCAGAATTCATACTCTCCAGCCTTCAGCTGTTTGGCAGCTTTCGGCTTCAGGTTTATCTCCATGTAATCTTCATCCTCATCATACTGCGGCCAGTGCGCCAGGCCCGGACCATTGGGGTCACTGCAGACAAGAATGGAGAAAGGGTGAAAATGCATCAAGGTCAGCGCAGGACCGGAGAAGGGACAGGGACCTGATATATATGTGCTATAGGGGGTGTAGTGAGGGGGCAGGGAATGTGGGGACTGAAGCCAAGGTAGCCCCCCAGTATCGGCCTGTCATATACAATCACCCAGAATAGGTCACATCTCACCCGCTGCGGGCAAAGTTGGCCCAGTACTTCATTACAGCTTTGCTCAGATCCTTCTCTTCTTCGGTGGCGGCTCCTGGGAGAAAAAGAAAAGCAGAATCAGATCACAACCCGCAGTAAATGTTCCTGCACAGAGATGAATTTATCACCAGAAAGTCCAACATGGAGGAAAAAGAACCAACTCTGATAATAAAAACTAATTCTGTGCCACAAAGTACAATGATGGCGGCAGGATGTGGTGGTGCAGTGTGCTCCTGACGAACATCGGCTCCATCCAGACACCTAACAACTCCATATAATACTGGCGCCTCATGTGTGCGCGGCCCCTGCCCTGGACACTAATGCCCCCCATACATCAGAGGTATGAACTGTGCGCTGCTAACGGGCCGGGCCGTCCCCCTCCCCCATGACAAGTCGGGCCGTCCCCCTCCCCCATGACAAGCCGGGCCGTCCCCCTCCCCCATGACAAGCCGGGCCGCCCCCCTCCCCCATGACAAGCCGGGCCGCCCCCCTCCGCCATGACAAGCCGGGCCGCCCCCCTCCGCCATGACAAGCCGGGCCGCCCCCCTCCGCCATGACAAGCCGGGCCGCCCCCCTCCGCCATGACAAGCCGGGCCGCCCCCCTCCGCCATGACAAGCCGGGCCGTCCCCCTCCGCCATGACAAGCCGGGCCGTCCCTCTCCTCCATGACAAGCCGGGCCGTCCCTCTCCTCCATGACAAGCCGGGCCGTCCCTCTCCTCCATGACAAGCCGGGCCGTCCCTCTCCTCCATGACAAGCCGGGCCGTCCCTCTCCTCCATGACAAGCCGGGCCGTCCCTCTCCTCCATGACAAGCCGGGCCGTCCCTCTCCTCCATGACAAGCCGGGCCGTCCCTCTCCTCCATGACAAGCCGGGCCGTCCCTCTCCTCCATAACAAGCCGGACCGTCCCTCTCCTCCATAACAAGCCGGGCCGTCCCTCTCCTCCATAACAAGCCGGGCCGTCCCTCTCCTCCATAACAAGCCGGGCCGTCCCTCTCCTCCATAACAAGCCGGGCCGTCCCTCTCCTCCCGAGTCTGCAGGACGCGACGTCCAGGGTCTCCATAGAGAAGTTCTCGTTCTGATTGCTCCGACCACAGGACAGTTTTCCTTTTTGCCTCCGTCCATTATCAATGATCTGTGGCCCAGAGAAGATGTTGGTGTTTGTAGATTGTTCGGCTTCTCTACATCATGGCGCCGTCTCTTGCATTTGTGGATTGCACGGCGACCTGTGGTCACAGATGATGATTTCTGGAAGTTTTCCTGACCCCATGCAGTGATTTGCACGACCAGATCCTGCCTGTAATTAATGCAGTGCGGCCTGAGGGTCCGGAGATCACGAGCCTCCAATACTGACCACCACCTTGTCCCTTGTGCAGATGGATTTCTCCACAATTTCTGACTCTTGATATGGGCTGTAGGTGGCGGATAGTCAAAGTCTTTGCAATTTGACATTTACCAACATTTTTTCTTTAATTACTTCACCATTTTTAGATGCAGTTCACACATCACTGACCTCCGACCATCTTTACTTCTGAGACTCTGCCTCTCTCACATATGCAGTTATGGGACTTAGACCCTCCAGCTGTTTTCCATTATTACCACTTTTAGTTTTCCAGCATTTTGTGTCCCTTATCCCAATTATTTTTTGAGATTTGTCGCTGCCATCAATTTCTAAAGGAGTTCATTTTTTTTTTTAAACTAAACTGGAAAAATATCCAAAATTTCACCTCTGATCTGTTGTATATGATAAAATATGTCGAGAAGAGATTTCCAGATCACCACATCTTGTTTTTTATACATTTTACCCAGCATCCCAACTTTTTTGGCATTGTAGTAATGTTTTGTGCTCTATATTACTGTGCGTTCCGGCACGGAACAAAACACAAGAAACAATAATGACGTCAGCGTTTCACAATGGAAGAGAAAGTAACAACTTCTTGACTACGATCTGTGACTGATAAATCCATCCATCCATCCATCCATCCATCCCATCCATGCATCCTCCCTCCCATCCATGCATCCTCCCTCCCTCCCTCCCATCCATCCATCCTCCCTCCCATCCATCCATCCATCCTCCCTCCCATCCATCCATCCTCCCTCCCATCCATCCATCCTCCCTCCCATCCATCCATCCTCCCTCCCATCCATCCATCCATCCTCCCATCCATCCATCCATCCTCCCTCCCATCCATCCTCCCTCCCATCCATCCATCCTCCCTCCCATCCATCCTCCCTCCCTCCCATCCATCCTCCCTCCCTCCCATCCATCCATCCATCCTCCCTCCCATCCATCCATCCATCCTCCCTCCCATCCATCCATCCATCCATCCTCCCTCCCATCCATCCATCCTCCCTCCCATCCATCCATCCTCCCTCCCATCCATCCATCCTCCCTCCCATCCATCCATCCTCCCTCCCATCCATCCATCCTCCCTCCCATCCATCCTTCCTCCCATCCATCCTTCCTCCCATCCATCCTTCCTCCCATCCATCCTTCCTCCCATCCATCCTTCCTCCCATCCATCCTTCCTCCCATCCATCCTTCCTCCCTTCCTCCCATCCATCCATCCTCCCTCCTATCCATCCATCCATCCATCCACCCTCCCATCCAGCCATCCTCCCTCCCTCCCATCCATCCATCCTCCCATCCATCCATCCTCCCATCCATCCATCCTCCCATCCATCCATCCTCCCATCCATCCATCCTCCCTCCCATCCATCTATCCTCCCATCCTTACTCCCTCCCATCCATCCATCCTCCCTCCCATCCATCTATCCTCCCATCCTTACTCCCTCCCATCCATCCGTCCTCCCTCCCATCCATCCTCCCATCCATCCATCCTCCCTCCCACCCATCCCATCCATCCATCCTCCCATCCATCCATCCTCCCATCCATCCTCCCATCCATCCATCCATCCTCCCATCCATCCATCCATCCATCCATCCTCCCATCCATCCATCCTCCCATCCATCCATCCATCCTCCCATCCTCCCATCCATCCATCCATCCTCCCATCCATCCTCCCTCCCTCCCATCCATCCTCCCTCCCTCCCATCCATCCATCCTCCCTCCCATCCATCCTCCCTCCCATCCATCCTGACCTCCCTCCCTCCCATCTTCCCTCCCATCCATCCTGACCTCCCTCGCTCCCATCTTCCCTCCCATCCATCCTGACCTCCCTCGCTCCCATCCTCCCATCCATCCATCCTCCCTCCCATCCATCCATCCTCCCTCCCATCCATCCATCCTCCCTCCCATCCATCCTCCCTCCCATCCATCCATCCTCCCATCCATCCATCTGACCTCCCTCCCATCCATCCATCTGACCTCCCTCCCATCCATCCATCTGACCTCCCTCCCATCCATCCATCCTGACCTCCCTCCCTCCCATCCATCCATCCTCCCTCCCTCCCATCCATCCTCCCTCCCTCCTCCCTCCCATCCATCCTCCCTCCCATCCATCCTCCCTCCCATGCATCCTCCCTCCCATGCATCCTCCCTCCCATCCATCCATCCTCCCTCCCATCCATCCATCCTCCCTCCCATCCATCCTCCCTCCCATCCATCCATCCATCCCTCCCTCCCATCCATCCTCCCTCCCATCCATCCTCCCATCCATCCATCCATCCTCCCATCCATCCTCCCTCCCATCCATCCATCCATCCTCCCTCCCATCCATCCATCCTCCCTAACATCCATCCTCCCTAACATCCATCCATCCATCCTCCCTCCATCCATCCTCCCTCCCATCCATCCTCCCTCCCATCCATCCTCCCTCCCATCCATCCTCCCTCCCATCCATCCTCCCTCCCATCCATCCATCCTCCCTCCCATCCATCCTCCCTCCCATCCATCCATCCTCCCTCCCATCCATCCTCCCTCCCTCCCATCCATCCTCCCTCCCTCCCATCCATCCATCCTCCCTCCCATCCATCCATCCTCCCTCCCATCCATCCATCCATCCATCCTCCCTCCCATCCATCCATCCTCCCTCCCATCCATCCTCCCTCCCATCCATCCATCCTCCCTCCCATCCATCCTTCCTCCCATCCATCCTTCCTCCCATCCATCCTTCCTCCCATCCATCCTTCCTCCCATCCATCCTTCCTCCCATCCATCCTTCCTCCCTTCCTCCCATCCATCCATCCTCCCTCCTATCCATCCATCCATCCATCCACCCTCCCATCCAGCCATCCTCCCTCCCTCCCATCCATCCATCCTCCCATCCATCCATCCTCCCATCCATCCATCCTCCCATCCATCCATCCTCCCATCCATCCATCCTCCCTCCCATCCATCTATCCTCCCATCCTTACTCCCTCCCATCCATCCATCCTCCCTCCCATCCATCTATCCTCCCATCCTTACTCCCTCCCATCCATCCGTCCTCCCTCCCATCCATCCTCCCATCCATCCATCCTCCCTCCCACCCATCCCATCCATCCATCCTCCCATCCATCCATCCTCCCATCCATCCTCCCATCCATCCATCCATCCTCCCATCCATCCATCCATCCATCCATCCTCCCATCCTCCCATCCATCCATCCTCCCATCCATCCATCCATCCTCCCATCCTCCCATCCATCCATCCATCCTCCCATCCATCCTCCCTCCCTCCCATCCATCCTCCCTCCCATCCATCCTCCCTCCCATCCATCCTGACCTCCCTCCCTCCCATCTTCCCTCCCATCCATCCTGACCTCCCTCGCTCCCATCTTCCCTCCCATCCATCCTGACCTCCCTCGCT